>NW_027274039.1:300000-600000 GCF_030028105.1 Mobula birostris | reverse complement strand
TATCTGCAGTAAATTCCATCTGTCATTTTTCAGCCCATTTTTCTAGCTGACAGATCCCTCTGCAAGCCATAATAGCCTTCCTCACTATCCTCTACACCTCTAATCTTGGTGTTACCTGTAAATTTGCTGATCCAGTTAACCATTTTATCATTCAGATCATTGATATAGATAAGAAACAACAAAGGACCCAGCACTGATCCCCGCGGCACACCGCTAGTCACAGGCCTCCAGTCAGAGAAGCAACTGTCTGCTATCTCTCTCTGGCTTCTCGTATAAAGCCAATTTACTACCTCATCCTAAATGCTGACTGACTGAACCTTCTTGACCTGCCTCCTTCCAATTCCTGAACATCCATGCTTACCCCATCTTCCTGCCATCTTAACAGTGATGGAGTTCCTCTTGTCATTACCTCCAACCCCATGAACCTCAGCATCCAACACATCATCCTCTGCAACTTGTCATCATCTCCAAAGAGATCCTACCACCAAACATATCTTTACCTTCCCTTCCCCCACTTTCTTCAAGGGTTACTCCCTCTGTGATTTCTTTCTCTATCCGTCCCTCCCTATTAATCTCCTCCTAGCACTTATCCCTGCATGTGGCCGAAGTGCTGCATGTAACCATATAACCATATAACAATTACAGCCCGGAAACAGGCCATCTCGGCCCTCCTAGTCCGTGCTGAACTCTTACTCTCACCTAGTCCCACCGACCTGCACTCAGCCCATAACCCTCCACTCCTTTCCTGTCCATATATCTATCCAATTTAACTTTAAATGACAACATCGAACCTGCCTCTACCACTTCTGCTGGAAGCTCGTTCCACACAGCTACCACTCTCTGAGTAAAGAAGTTCCCCCTCATGTTATCTCTAAACTTTTGCCCTTTAACTCTCAACTCATGTCTTCTTGTTTGAATTCCCCCCACTCTCAATGGATAAAGCCTATCCACGTCAACTCTATCTATCCCCTCATAATTTTAACTACCTCTATCAAGTTCCCCCTCAACCTTCTATGCTCCAAAGAATAAAGACCTAACTTGTTCAACCTTTCTCTGTAACTTAGGAGATGAAACCCAGGCAACATTTTAGTAAACCTCCTCTGTACTCTCTCAATTTTATTGATATCTTTCCTATAATTCGGTGACTAGAACTGTACTCAAATTTGGCCTCACCAATGCCTTATACAATTTCAACATTACATCCCAACTCCTATACTCAATGCTCTGATTTATAAAGGCCAGCATACGAAAACCTTTCTTCACCACCCTCTCCACATGAGATTCCACCTTCACGGAACTATGCACCATTATTCCTAGATCCCTCTGTTCTACTGCATTCTTCAATGCCCGACCATCTATCATGTTTGTCCTATTTTGATTCGTCCTACCAAAATATAGCACCTCACATTTATCAGCATTAAACTCCATCTGCCATCTTTCAGTCCACTCTTCTAAGTGGTCTAATCTCTCTGCAAGCTTTGAAAACCTACTTCATTATCCACAACTCCACCTATCTTAGTATCATCTGCATACTTACTTATCCAATTTAGCAACCCGTCATCCAGATCATTAATATATATAACAAACAACATTGGACCCAGTACAGATCCCTGAGGCACACCACTAGACACAGTCCTCCAATCTGACACACAGTTATCCACCACTACTCTCTGGCATCTCCCATCCAGCCACTGCTGAATCCATTTTACTACTTCAATATTAATGCCTAATGATTGAACCTTCCTAACTAACCTTCCGTGTGGATCCTTGTAGAAGGCCTTACTGAAGTCCATATAGACAACATCCACTGCTTTACCCTCCACAACTTTCCTCGTAACCTCATCAAAAAATTCAATAAGATTTGTCAAACATGACCTTCCACACACATATCCATGCTGACTGTTCCTAATCAGACCCTGTCTATCCAGATAATTATATATACCATCTCTAAGAATACTTTCCATCAACTTACCAACCACTGTCGTCAAAATACTTTCCATCAATTTACCCACCACTGACGTCAAATCACTTTCTCCCTCACCTCCATTCAGGGCTGAGGACAGTCCTTCCGGGTGAGAAAGCACATCACCTGCAAATCTGCTGTGGTTGTCTATTTTCTATGGTGCTCCCGATGTGGTCTCATTTACATTGGTGAGACCCGTCGTAAATTTGGGGACTGCTTTGTTAGCATCTCTGTTTCATCCACTAAAATTGGAAATTCCTGGTGGCCAAACATTTTAATTTGAATTCCTATTCCTCTTCTGACGTGTCATTTCATGGTCTCCTCTTGTGCCAAGATGAGGCTATCCTCAGGGTGGAGGAGCAGCACCTTATATTACATCTACGTGGCCTCTAACCTGACAGCAAGAATACCATTTTCTCCAACTGGTAAAAAATATTCCCTCTCCATTCTCTCTTCTTTTCTTCCCCTTCTGGCCTCTTACCTCATCTCACCTGACTATCACCTCTCCATGGGTGCCCTCCTCCTTCCCTTTCTCCTTTGGTCCACTCTCCTTTCCTATCAGATTCTTTCCTTTCCAACCAATTACCTTTCCTACCCACCTGGCTTCACCTATCATCTTCTAGCTATACTCCTTCCCCTTGCCCCACCTTTTTATTCTGACTTCTTTCCCTTCCTTTCCAGTCCTGAAGAAAGGTCTTGGCCCAAAAAAGTCAACCGTTTGTTCTTTTCCATAGATGCTGCCTGTCCTGCTGAATTCCTCCAGCATTTTGTGTGTGTTGCCCAATCTATGATTCTCTTTCCTTGAGTAGGCTCAATCACAAGCTGCTCTAAAAAGCCATCTTTTAGGCATTCAACAAATTCCCTCTCTTGTGATCCAACACCAACCTGATTTTCCCAATCCCCTTGCATATTGAAGTCCCCCATTAAAATTGTGTCATTACTCTTATTACATGCCTTTTCCAGCTCCCTTTACAAACTCAGCCCCATATCTTGGCTACCATTTGGAGGTCTATATGGGATTCTCATATTTTTTTTTTCCCTTGGAGTTTCTTAACTCCATCCACAAAGATTCAACATTTTTTGACCCTATGTCATCTCTTTCCAAAGATGTAATTCCATCTCTTACCAATAGAGCTACATCACCGCCTATGCCTTCCTACCTGTCTTTTCGATACAGAGTATATCCTTTGATGTTCAGCTCCCAACTATGGCCTTCTTTCAGCCACGACTCAGTGATGCCCACAACGTCACACTGATCAATCTCTAATTGTGCCACAAGTTCGTTCACCTTGTACCGAATGCTACATGTATTTAAATACAGCATCTTCAGTCCTGCATTCTGAGCACTTTTGAATTTTGCCTCTGTGGTACAATTAACTCTGTTCTGTCTGCATTTGTACCCAATCATTGGCTTGTCCTGCCTTACATTCATGTTACACCCATCATCTACTTGTAAACCTTCTGGCTCATCCTCAGCTCTATCATGCTGGTTCCCATCCCCCTGCCGTATTGCCATACAGTATTAGTTTTAAATGCTCCAAACAGCTCTATATCCTGGGGATGTATCCACCTTAAATACATTAATCATATAAGCGACTCAGCACAACCTCCTTCCTTTCTGAAAATGTCATAGTTATTTGCATATTCAGATTGATCTCCCTATCCTCTATGTCCTTCTCCTTGGTAAATACTGATGCAAGGTGCTTAGCTAGGACCTCATCTACATTCTCTCCTCCAAGGACATGTTCCCAGCTTTATCTTTGCATGGTCCTACCTGCTACCTAGTTATCCTCTTGCTCTTGATCATTGTATGGAATATATTGAGATTCTCTTTAATCCTACATGGCAAAGATTTTTATGACCCCACCACCACCCGCCGCTTCCTTAATTCCATTTTTGAGCTATTTTCTAACTTTTTTTGTAATCCTTAAGGACTCTGATTGATTTTAGCTTCCTAAACTTAACATACACTTGCTTTTTTCTCTTGACTAAATTCACCAGCTCTCTCAAAGAGTCTACATTTCATATTCTCAGTATATGTTTATGTATTTATTAATATTATTTGTTTGTTTTTGTATTTGGACAGTTTGTCTTCTTTTGCACATTGGTTACTTGTTAGTCTTTGTGTGTAGTTTTTCATTAATAATATCATGCTTCTTCGGGCAGAGTGGTATAAAGAGTTTAGAAGTGAGTTAATTCCTGTTTTACTCCCCACACTGAACTGGGCTCTAAGAAAGGCGCAAATGCCCCCCAGCTGGAAAGAGGTGATAATCTCAGCTATAACGAAAGAAGGCAAGGATAAAATGGAATGTGGGTCATTTAGACCAATATCTGTTCTTAATGTGGAATATAGAATATTTACTTCCATCATGACCAAACGATTAGAAGAGTTTCTACCCACACTGATACATAATGATCAGACAGGTTTTATACAACAACGGCAAACACAAGACAATATATGAAGGACACTTCACATTATGGATCATATAAAAAAATGAAATTGAAGCAATAGTGATAAGTGTAGACGCTGAAAAGACATTTGATTTGGTTAATTGGAATTTTCTTTACAGAGTTTTACATAGATTTGGTCTACATGACACAATTTTTAAAACTATATTGGCACTATATGACAATCCTACTGCCAGGATTAAAATCAATGGATATTTATCTAATAGTTTTACCCTAGAAAGGGGCACGAGACAGGGTTGTGCACGGTCACCCACTACTCTTTGCATTATATCTGGAACCATTAGCTCAATACATCAGACAAAATGAATATATCGGGGAATTACTATTAAAGGAACAGAGCATAAATTGGCCTGTTGCGCGGATGACATTTTGATCTATCTAGGGCAACCAACATACTCTTTAACTAAATTGATGCAATCCATTGAACAATATGGCCAATTATCAGGATACAAGATCAACATAGATAAAACCCAACTACTTTCATATAACTACAGCCCACCAAGAGCAATTGAAAGTAGATATCCTTGGGCATGGCAAACAGAGTCCATCAAATATTTGGGCATCATTATGCCAAAAGATTTGGCAAAATTATCAGAATGCAATTATCAGCATATATATAAAAAAATTAAGGAAGATATAACAAGATGGAACCTAATTCTTTTTCTTGGTCAAAGTTCAAGGATTGAATCTATTAAAATGAATATACTGCCGAGGCTACTATATCTCTTTCAGACCCTACCAATAGAGATTAACCAAAATCAACTCAATGAATGGAACAAGATGCTATCAAGATATATATGGCAAGGTAAAAGGCCCAGGGTTCATCTCAAAACTTTGCAGTTAGCCAAGGAAAAGGGGAGATGGGACCTACCTTCTCTTAGAGATTATTATTTTGCAGCACAGTTGACAGCTGTGATATACTGGTGCAACACATCATATGACGTTCAATGGAAAAACATTGAGGAGAAGATACTTTCCATTCCCAAACAGGCAATTTTGGCTGATAACAACCTACAAAGTTACATAAATAATATTGACAACCAATGAGTGAAATGGACTCTTAAAATATGGAAAACTATTATAAAAGAATATAATCTAGAGAGAGACATCGCAATTCTTAAATGGTGTGCATATGACTCGGATTTTACACAGAATAAACTGGATGCTGGATTTAAGGACTGGACAGGTAAAGGAAAACACAGTTCAGTTTTGAAATGCTCAAAGAGAAACACTTATTAGAAAAACAAGACTTTTACCGGTATTTACAGATGTGACAGTATGTTAATAGGACGGTTAAAAATGTAACCAAGGCAAGTACATGTCTGGTAGAGCTATTTAGAAAAGCATTTAATTCAGACAATGGTAGTAGAATCATTTCAAGCGTGTATAAGGGTTTGTCGAATCTTAAAATACATTCGACTTCATACATTAAAACAAAATGGGACAAGGAAGGAGGGATAATAATATCTGAGGAAGACTGGACAATAATATGGAGGTATTAATGGAAGTGTACCAGTTCACAGAAATGGAGGAAGTTCAGGTGGAAAAGCTTGATAAGGTATTTTATTACACTCTCTCAGAAATCCCATTATGATAGTAACCCCTCGTTTGCTGGAGAAATTGTGGAAATCAAAATGCAAAGAATTACCATATTTTCTGAGATTGCCCCATTATCAAAGACTATTGGAGTGGGATGCATAATGCCCTGCAAGACATCTTTAAATGTGAAATACCCGTAGACAGTAAGACCATATATTTTGGGTATATACCTCAAGAATGGTTGAAAGAGATAAATATTTAATGAATATACTGCTGGTGGCTGGTAAAAAGACCCTTACCAGGAAATGGTTATCACAGGAGAGCCCAACTTTAAATGTATGGATGGAAATTACAATGGACATTTACATAATGGAGAATATAACAGCATCTGTTAATCATAAATTGGAACAATTTGATTCATACTGGGAAAAATGGTTTAACTACATAACACCTTACAGGCCTGATTTTATTCTCACAAGTCAATGAATATGTTGTAAAAAAAAAGATCACTCCCTATTTTGAACATAGTTTTCTTCTTTTGATTGTTCTTTCTTTCCTCTCCTTTCTATAAGTGTATACCTCAGATAAATTTATGTGGAGATTTGTGACAAATATGATTATATGAAATATATGTACATTATCTGAAATACTTCTTATGGAGATGTTTGTTTGATGATGAAATTCGATAAAAAATTAATTACAAAAAAAGAGACAATATTATGCTCCTTTGTATATACTGTGAATGCCTGATAAAAGTGTATCTCAGGGTAGTGTATGGAACATAAACATGGTCTGCCACCTGGTGGCCTAGCAGATAAATGCTCAGAGTCATTGGTAGTTTGGAATGCATTGTGTGGTGGGACTTGTGACAATGTAAGTACCAGACCTCAAAGTTGCTGATAAACGCAGCAGGTCAGGCAGCATCTGTAGGAAGAGGTGCAGTCGACGTTTCAGGCCGAGACCCTTCGTCAGGACTAACTGAAGGAAGAGTTAGTAAGGGATTTGAAAGTGGGAGGGGGAGGGGGAGATCCAAAATGATAGGAGAAGACAGGAGGGGGAGGGATGGAGCCAAGAGCTGGACAGGTGATTGGCAAAAGGGGATATGAGAGGATCATGGGACAGGAGATCTGGGGAGAAAGACGGGGGGGGAAGAGGATGGGCAAGGGGTATAGTCAGAGGGACAGAGGGAGAAAAAGGCGAGTGAGAGAAAGAATGTATGTATAAAAATAAATAACGGATGGGATACTAGGGGGAGGTGGGGCACTAGCGGAAGTTAGAGAAGTCGATGTTCACGCCATCAGGTTGGAGGCTACCCAGACGGAATATAAGGTGTTGTTCCTCCAACCTGAGTGTGGCTTCATCTTTACAGTAGAGGAGGCCGTGTTTGGACATGTCAGAATGGGAATGGGACGTGGAATTAAAATGTGTGGCCACTGGGAGATTCTGCTTTCTCTGGCAGACAGAACGTAGGTGTTCAGTAAAGCGGTCTCCCAGTCTGCGTCGGGTCTTGCCAATATATAGAGGGCCACATCGGGAGCACCGGACGCAGTATATCACCCCAGTCGACTCACAGGTGAAGTGTTGCCTCACCTGGAAGGACTGTTTGGGGCTCTGAATGGTGGTAAGGGAGGAAGTGTAAGGGCATTTGTAGCACTTGTTCCGCTTACAAGGATAAGTGCCCAGAGGGAGATCAGTGGGGATGGATGGGGGGGGACGAATGGACAAGGGAGTCGCGTAGAGAGCGATCCCTGCGGAAAGCGGGGGGGGGGGTGGGAGGGAAAGATGTGCTTAGTGGTGGGATCCCGTTGGAGGTGGCGGAAGTTGCGGAGAATAATATGTTGGACCCGGAGGCTGGTGGGGTGGTAGGTGAGGACCAGGGGAACCCTATTGTTAGTGGGGCGGCGGGAGGATGGAGTGAGAGCAGATATGCGGGAAATGGGGGAGATACGTTTGAGAGCAGAGTTGATAGTGGAGGAAGGGAAGCCCCTTTCTTTAAAAAAAGGAGGACATCTCCCTCGTCCTGGAATGAAAATCCTCACCCTGATATCAGATGCGGCGGAGACGGAGGAATTGCGAGAAGGGGATGGTCCGCCACCTCCAACGGGATCCCACCACTAAGCACATCTTTCCCTCCCCCCCCTCTGCTTTCCACAGGGATCGCTCTCTACGTGACTCCCTTGTCCATTCGTCCCCCCCCATCCCTCCCCACTGATCTCCCTCCTGGCACTTATCCTTGTAAGTTGAACAAGTGCTACACATGCCCCTACACTTCCTCCCTTACCACCATTCAGGGCCCCAGACGGTCCTTCCAGGTGAGGCGACACTTCACCTGTGAGTCGACTGGGGTGATATACTGCGTCCGGTGCTCCCGATGTGGCCTTCTATATATTGGCGAGACCCGATGCAGACTGGGAGACCGCTTTACTGAACACCTACGCTTTGTCCGCCAGAGAAAGCAGGATCTCCCAGTGGCCACACATTTTAATTCCACGTCCCATTCCCATTCTGACATGTGCATCCACAGCCTCCTCTACTGTAAAGATGAAGCCACACTCAGGCTGGAGGAACAACATCTTATATTCTGTCTGGGTAGCCTCCAACCTGCTGGCATGAACATCGACTTCTCTAACTTCCACTAGTGCCCCACCTCCCCCTTGTACCCCATCCGTTATTTATTTTTATACACACATTCTTTCTCTCACTCTCTTTTTTCTCCCTCTGTCCCTCTGACTATACCCCTTGCCCATCCTCTGTTTCTCCCCGCCCCCCCCATCTTTCTCCCTGGGCCTCCTGTCCCATGATCCTCTCATATCCCCCTTGCCAATCACCTGTCCAGCTCTTGGCTCCATCCCTCCCCCTCCTGTCTTCTCCTATCATTTTGGATCTCCCTCTCCCCCTCCCACTTTCAAATCTCTTACTAACTCTTCCTTCAGTTAGTCCTGACGAAGGGTCTCGGCCTGAAACTTCGACTGAAACTCTTCCAATAGATGCTGCCTGGCCTGCTGCGTTCACCAGCAACTTTGATGTGTGTTGCTTGAATTTCCAGCATCTGCAGAATTCCTGTTGTTAAGTACCAGACCAGGAGGATTCCAAGAGGAATCTCCACTGGCTTGTAGGTGTAAGGGGTTTAAATAAAACAAGCTTAAATTTCTGCAGCACAGTGAGTACAGCAATGGAAGCTTTTGTTTTAAATAAGTTACGTTTCACTGTGGCTCACGGATAGTGTTCTTGATCTTTTGATTCCAGATCAGAATCAGAATCAGGTTTATTATCACCGGCATGAGATGTGAAATTTGTTAACTTAGCAACAGCAGTTCAATGCAATACATAATACATAATCTAGCAGAGACAGAGAGAAAACATAATAATAAAAAAATTAAATTAAACATAATAATAAATACACAAGTAAATCAATTATGTTTATTGAATAGATTATTAAAAATGTGCAAAAACAGAAATACTGTATATTAATAAGTGAGGTAAAGCTTCAAAGTCCATTTAAGAATGGGATGGCAGAGGGGAAGAAGCTGTTCCTGAATCGCTGAGTGTGTGCCTTCAGCCTTCTGTATCTCCTAATTGATGGTAACAGTGAGAAAAAGGCACGCCCTGGGTGCTGGAGGTCTTTAATAATGGACACTGCTTTTCTGAGACACCGCTTCCTAAAGATGTCCTGGGTACTTTGTGGGCTAGTGCCCAAGATGGAGCTGACTAGATTTACAACCCTCTGCAGCTTCTTTCAGTCCTGTGCAGTAGCTCCTCCGTACCAGACAGTGATGCAGCCTGTCAGAATGCTGTCCGCAGTACAACTATAGACGTTTTTGAGTGTATTCGTTGACATGCCAAATCACTTCAAACGCCTAATAAAGTATAGCCGCTGTCTTGCCTTCTTTATGACTACATCAATATGTTGGGACCAGGTTAGATCCTCAGAGATCTTGACACCCAGGAACTTGAAGCTGCTCACTCTCTCTACTTCTGATCCCTCTATGAGGATTGGTATGTGTCCCTTCATCCCTTCCAGAAGTCCACAATCAGTTCTTTCATCTTACTGACGTTAAGTATCAGGTTGTTGCTGCGACACCACTCCACTAGTTGGCATATCTCATTCCTGTACACCCTCTCATCACCACCTGAGATTCTACCAACAATGGGGTGTATCGTCAGCAAGTTTGTAGATGGTATTTGAGCTATGCCTAGCCACACAATCATGCGTATATAGAGGGTAGAGCAGTGGGCTAAGCACACACCCCTGAGCAATGTTCCCTCTAACTTTAAGTAGTCAGTGTGCGCAAAAATCTTTTGTTGTGCAAATTTTTTCCCTATGACAAATGTATGTGCGCACTGAATGCACACATGGCACAGTTTATGTAGGTTTACAAAAAAATTAACATAAAACTGCATGGAATAACAACAAAATTACATACATATTTAAGTCACTCAGTTATTTTTTCTCTCTCCTGTCTTTGGTATTTCCCCATTTTTTGTAAACTCTATCTAGAACATAGAACATAGAGTATAGAACGTAGAACATAGAATAGTACAGCACAGTACAGGCCCTTCGGCCCACAATGTTGTGCCGACTCTCAAACCCTGCCTCCCATATAAGCCCCCACCTTAGATTCCTCCACATACCTGTCTAGTAGTCTCTTAAACTTCACTAGTGTACCTGCCTCCACCACTGACTCAGGCAGTGCATTCCACGCACCAACCACTCTCTGAGTAAAAAACCTTCCTCTAATATCCCCCTTGAACTTCCCACCCCTTACCTTAAAGCCATGTCCTCTTGTATTGAGCAGTGGTGCCCTGGGGAAGAGGCACTGGCTATCCACTCTATCTATTCCTCTTATTATCTTGTACACCTCTATCATGTCTCCTCTCATCCTCCTTCTCTCCAAAGAGTAAAGCCCTAGCTCACTTAATCTCTGATCATAATGCATACTTCCTAAACCAGGCTGCATCCTGGTAAATCTCCTCTGTGCCCTTTCCAATGCTTCCACATCCGTCCTATGGTGAGGTGACCAGAACTGGACACAATACTCCAAGTGTGGCCTAACCAGAGTTTTATAGAGCTGCATCATTACATCGCGACTCTTAAACTCTATCCCTCGACTTATGAAAGCTAACACCCCATAAGCTTTCTTAACTACCCTATCCACCTGTGAGGCAACTTTCAGGGATCTGTGGACAAGTACCCCCACATCCCTCTGCTCCTACACACTACCAAGTATCCTGCCATTTACTTTGTACTCTGCCTTGGAGTTTGTCCTTCCAAAGTGTACAACCTCACACTTCTCCGGGTTGAATTCCATCTGCCACTTCCCAGCCCACTTCTGCATCCTATCAATGTCTCTCTGCAATCTTCGACAATCCTCTACACTATCTACAACACCACCAACCTCTGTGTCGTCTGCAAACTTGCCAACCCACCCTTCTACCCCCACATCCAGGTCGTTAATAAAAATCACGAAAAGTAGAGGTCCCAGAACAGATCCTTGTGGGACACCACTAGTCACAATCCTCCAATCTGAATGTACTCCCTTCATCACCACCCTCTGCCTTCTGCAGGCAAGCCAATTCTGAATCCACCTGGCCAAACTTCCCTGGATTCCATGCCTTCTAACTTTCAGAATAAGCCGACTGTGTGGAACCTTGTCAAATGCCTTACTAAAATCCATGTAGATCACATCCACTGCACTACCCTCATCTATATGCCTGGTCACCTCCTCAAAGAACTCTATCAGGCTTGTTAGACATGATCTGCCCTTCACAAAGCCATGCTGACTGTCCCTGATCAGACCATGATTCTCTAAATGCCTATAGATCCTATCTCTAAGAATCTTTTCCAACAGCTTTCCCACCACAGACGTAGGGCTCACTGGTCTATAGTTACCCAGACTATCCCTACTACCTTTTTTGAACAAGAGAACAACATTCGCCTCCCTCCAGTTCTCCGGTACCATTTCCGTGGATAACGAGGACATAAAGATCCTAGCCAGAGGCTCAGCAATCTCTTCTCTCACCTCATGGAGCAGCCTGGGGAATATTCCGTCAGGCCCCGGGGACTTATCTGTCCTAATGTATTTTAACAACTCCAACACCTCCTCTCCTTTAATATTAGCATGCTCCAGAACATCAACCTCACTCATATTGTCCTCACCATCATCAAGTTCCCTCTCATTGGTGAATACCGAAGAGAAGTATTCATTGAGGACCTCTCTCACTTCCACAGCCTCCAGGCACATCTTCCCACCTTTATCTCTAATTGGTCCTACCTTCACTCCTGTCATCCTTTTTTTCTTCACATAATTGAAGAATGCCTTGGGGTTTTCCTTTACCCTACTTGCCAAGACCTTCTCATGCCCCCTTCTTGCTCTCCTCATCCCCTTCTTAAGCTCCTTTCTTGCTTCCCTATATTCCTCAATAGACCCAGCTGATCCTTGCTTCCTAAACCTAATGTATGCTGCCTTCTTCCTCCTGACTAGATTTTCCACCTCACTTGTCACCCATGGTTCTTTCACCCTACCATTCTTTATCTTCCTCACCGGGACAAATTTATCCCTTACATCCCGCAAGAGATCTCTAAACATCGACCACATGTCCATAGTACATTTCCCTGCAAAAACATCATCCCAATTCACACCCGCAAGTTCTAGCCGAATAGCCTCATAATTTGCCTTTCCCCAATTAAAAATTTTCCTGTCCTCTTTGATTCTATCCTTTTCCATGATAATTATAAAGGCCAGGGAGCGGTGGTCACTGTCCCCCAGATGCTCACCCACTGAGAGATCTGTGACCTGACCCGGTTCATTACCTAGTACTAGATCTAGTATGGCATTCCCCCTGGTCGGCCTGTCCACATACTGTGACAGGAATCCATCCTGGACACACTTAACAAATTCTGCCCCATCTAAACCCTTGGAACTAATCAAGTGCCAATCAATATTAGGGAAGTTAAAGTCAGCCATGATAACAACCCTGTTATTTTTGCACCTTTCCAAAATCTGCCTCCCAATCTGCTCCTCTGTATCTCTGCTGCTACCAGGGGGCCTATAGATTACTCCCAGTAGAGTAACTGCTCCCTTCCTGTTCCTGACTTCCACCCATACTGACTCAAAAGAGGATCCTGCTACATTACCCACCCTTTATGTAGCTGTAATAATATCCCTGACCAGTAATGCCACCCCTCCTCCCCTTTTTCTGCCCTCTAATAGAACTTTCATCCAATTGATAGCTTTTGATTCTCATTAACATATCCAAAGAACATTCACCTAAACAGTTTCTCAGCTTGTTTTTGAGTTGATTCATTAGGCTAAAACCTCGCTCACAGTCTGCACGAAACGCAAGAAAGGTTCCCCCATGTCCATCAACTGTGCAAGGTCACAAGACTGTTCATTTTGAAGTACAAATGCCACCATTTGAGCAAAGTTTGAAATCAGTTTGGATTTAATTTTTTCTTGCACGGAAAATTTGAAATCATTAAACTATTACAGTATTGTAAGTAAAAAAATCATGATATTTTAGACATAAGGCATTAACTTGTTCATCGCCAAATGTGAAGTCACAATCTGCAATTGCGGAGAAATCAAAAGCTGACCATTCTTGTACCTCATCATCAGAGAACATTTCTTCTAAATGAACAGGAAGACTGTTTATAAAAGTCAACAGTGAACTTGTATCTACTGTGATGTTTTCTTCACGTTGTTGGCTCAGCAAAACTTTAACTTTGTCACTCCACGAAACATTGTCTCCCAGATACTACTTCCTTATCTTGTTAATTTTGCCTCGCGCAAAATGAAGTGTATCAACCGGTGTCAGGCCACTCTTTTGCAGAATCTTGCACAGTGCAGCCAGTTCATCAAAGACATCACGTAAAACCTGTAAAGCTACTTTGTATGTGATGTTTATCAATTTCTTGTGACAGTATTTAGCCATAGGGTTATTTGACTGATCTTTTTCAATAAAAACTTAGCAAGCTATCTACAGGATTTGAAACAGATCTTTGTAAACTTTACAATATGAATACTGTCTGCCAAAGATGGCTGCCGCCATGATGCAGCTGTAGAAACCGGAACAGGAAAGGTGAGGTGACGTAAATTAGTGACGTGTATTGTGGTATTTGTAAAACCGACTAACTAGTTAACAGAAACATTTAGCTAAAAGATCATTTTCAATAAGTATAATTATTAATAGAACAAAGAATAGTACAGCACAGCACAGGCCCTTCGGCCCACAATGTTGTGCCGACCCTTAAACCCTGCTTCCGATATAACCCTCCACCATAAATTCCTCCATATACCTGTCTAGTAGTCTCTTAAATTTCACTAGTGTATCTGCCTCCACTGACTCAGGCAATGCATTCCACGCACCAACCACTGACTGAGTAAAAAAACTTCCTCAAATATCCCCTTTGAAATTCCAACTTCTTACCTTAAAGCTACGTCCTCTTTCATTGAGCAGTGGTGACCTGGGGAAGAGGCGCTGGCTGCCCACTCTATCTATTCCTCTTAGTAGACAATAGACAATAGGTGCAGGAGTAGGCCATTCAGCCCTTTGAACCAGCACCGCCATTCACTGTGATCATGGCTGATCATCCACAATCAGTATCCAGTTCCTGCCTTATCCCCATAACCTTTGATTCCGCTATCTTTAAGAGCTCTATCCACCTCTTTCTTGAAAGCATCCAGAAACTTGGCCTCCACTGCCTTCTGGGGCAGAGCATTCCACATATCCACAACTCTCTGGGTGAAAAAGTTTGTCCTCAACTCCATTCTAAA
Organism: Mobula birostris; assembly: GCF_030028105.1. Taxonomy (NCBI): domain Eukaryota; kingdom Metazoa; phylum Chordata; class Chondrichthyes; order Myliobatiformes; family Myliobatidae; genus Mobula; species Mobula birostris. Next base: position 585,255 of record NW_027274039.1, on the reverse strand, counting down.
TGGCCTACCCCTTATTCTTAAACTGTGGCCTCTGATTCTGGACTCACCCATCAGCGGGAACATGCTTCCTGCCTCCAGCGTGTCCAATCCCTTAATAATCTTATATGTTTCAATAAGATCCCCTCTCATCCTTCTAAATTCCAGTGTATACAAGCCCAGTCGCTCCAATCGTTCAGCATATGACAGTCTTGCCATCCCGGGAATTAACCTTGTGAACCTACGCTGCACTCCCTCAATAACAAGAATGACCTTCCTCAAACTTGGAGACCAAAACTGCACACAATACTCCAGGGGTGGTCTCACCAGGGCCCTGTACAGCTGCAGAAGGACCTCTTTGCTCTTATACTCAATTCGCCTTGTTATGAGGGCCAGCATGCCATTAGCTTTCTTCACTGCCTGCTGTACCTGCATGCTTGCTTTCAGTGACTGATGTACAAGAACACCTAGATATCGTTGTACTTCCCCTTTTCCTAACTTGACTCCATTTAGATAATAATCTGCCTTCCTGTTTTTACCACCAAAGTGGATAACCTCACATTTATCCACATTAAACTGCATCTGCCCACTCACCCAACCTGTCCAAGTCACTCTACATTGTCATAACATCCTCCTCACATTTCACACTGCCACACAGCTTTGTGACATCTGCAAATTTGCTAATGTTACTTTTAATCCCTTCATCTAAATCATTAATGTGTATTGTAAACAGCTGCGGTCCCAGCACTGAACCCTGTGGTAGCCCACTGGTCACCGCCTGCCATTCCGAAAGGGACCCGTTAATCACTACTCTTTGTTTCCTGTCAGCCAGCCAATTTTCAATCCATGTCAGTACTCGGCCTCCAATACCATGTGCCCTAATTTTGCCCACTAATCTCCTATGTGGGACTTTATCAAAGGCTTTCTGAAAGATCAGGTACACTACATCCTCTGGCTCTCCCTTGTCCATTTTCATAGTTACATCCTCAAAAAATTCCAGAAGATTAATCAAGCACAATATCCCCTTCGTAAATCCATGCTGACTCGGACCTATCCTATTACTGCTATCCAAATGTGTCGTAATTTCATCATTTATAATTGACTCCAGCATCTTTCCCACCACCGACGTCAGGCTAACCGGTCTATAATTCCCTATTACCTCTCTCCCTCTTTAATATCTTGTATACCTCTATCATGTCTCCTCTCATCCTCCTTCTCTCCAAAGAGTAAAGTCCTAGCTCCCTTAATCTCTGATCATAATGCATGCTCTCTAAACCAGGCAGCATCCTGGTAAATCTCCTCTGTACCCTTTCCAATGCTTCCACATCCTTCCTAAAGTGAAGTGACCAGAACTGGACACAGTACTCCAAGTGTGGCCTAACCAGAGTTTTATAGAGCTGCATCATTACCTTGCGACTCTTAGATTAGATTAGATTAGATTATGAGGGCACACAGTCTTCTTTTATTGTCATTTAGTAATGCATGCATTAAGAAATGATGCAATGTTTTTCCAGAATGTTATCACGGAAACACTATCTTAAACTCTATCCCTCGATTTATGAAGGCTAACACCCCATAAGCTTTCTTTGTTTTGGCGTTCTCCTGCATGTGTGCGAGCCTGAGCGTGTGTGTGTGCGTCTGTATGCGTGCGGTCTGTGCGTGTGCATCTGCGTGTGTGTGCGTCCGTGATGATCTCTTTTCATGGCTTTTACAAGGTACGGAGTGAGAGAGAGACTGTGTGGCACGCCACTCCTCACGCAGGCATTTTCGCAGTATTTTTCCCTTGATCTTATGAGGTCGAGTTGCGAACTCGACACTCAACCCGGCACGGATGGAAAGCGTACTCGGGAGTGGACCCGACTGGTATCGAACCTGGGAACATCCGCTCCCGGGTCCTGCGTCGATGTCATTGTGCCACCAGCCAGCCCTCCATCAGCTTTCTTAACTGCCCTATCTACCTGTGAGGCAACTTTCAGGGATCTGTGGACATGTACCCCGAGATTCCTCTGCTCCTCCACACTACCAACTATCCTGCCATTTACTTTGTACTCTGCCTTGGAGTTTGTCCTTCCAAAGTGTATCACCTCACACTTCTCTGGGTTGAACTCCATCTGCCACTTCTCAGCCCACTTCTGCATCCTATCAATGTCTCTCTGCAATCTTTGACAATCCTCTACACTATCCACAACACCACCAACCTTTGTGTCATCTGCAAACTTGCCAACCCACCCTTCTACCCCAACATCAGGTTGTTAATAAAAATCACGAAAAGTAGAGGTCCCAGAACCGATCCTTGTGGGACACCACTAGTCACCACCCTCCAATCCGAATGTACTCCCTCCATCATGACCCTCTGCTGTCTGCAGGCAAGCCAATTCTAAATCCACCTGGCCAAACCTCCCTGGATCCCGTGCCTTCTGACTTTCTGAATAAGCTACCATGTGGAACCTTGTCAAACGCCTTACTAAAATCCATGTAGATCACATACACTGCACTACCCTCACCTATATGCCTGGACACCTCCTCAAAGAACTATATCAGGCTTGTTAGACACGATCTGCCCTTCAAAAAGCCATGCTGACTGTCCCTGATCAGACCATGATTCTCTAAATGCCCAGAGATCCTATCTCTAAGAATCTTTTCCAACAGTTTTATCACCACAGACGTAAAGCTCAATGGTCTATAATTACCTGGACTATCCATACTATCTTTTTTGAACAAGGGGACAACACTCACCTCCCTCCAATACTCTGGTACCATTCCTGTGGACAACGAGGACATAAAGTTCCTAGCCAGAGGCTCAGCAATCTCTTCCCTTGCCTCGTGGAGCAGCCTGGGGAATATTCCGTCAGGCCCTGGGGACTTATCTGTCCTAATGTATTTTAACAACTCCAACACCTCCTCTCCTTTAATATTAGCATGCTCCAGAACATCAACCTCACTCATATTGTCCTCACCATCATCAAGTTCCCTCTCATTGGTGAATACCGAAGAGAAGTATTCATTGAGGACCTCGCTCACTTCCACAGCCTCCAGGCACATCCTTCCACCTTAATCTCTATTCGGACCTATCTTCAATCCTGTCATCCTTTTGTTCTTCACATAATTGAAGAATGCCTTGGGGTTTTCCTTTACCCTACTCGTCAAGGCCTTCTCATGCCCCCTTCTTGCTCTCCTCAGCCCCTTCTTAAGCTCCTTTCTTGCTACCCTATATTCCTCAATAGACCCATCTGATCCTTGCTTCCTAAACCTCATGTATACTGCCTTCTTCCACCTGACTAGATTTTCCACCTCACTTGTCACCCATGGTTCCTTCACCCTACCATTCTTTATCTTCGTCACAGGGACAAATTTATCCCTAACATCCAGCAAGAGATCTCTAAGCATCAACCACATGTCCATAGTACATTTCCCTGCAAAAACATCATCCCAATTCACACCCACAAGTTCTAGCCTTCTAGCCTCATAATTTGCCCTTCCCCAATTAAAAATTTCCCTGTCCTCTCTGATTCTATCCTTTTCCATGACAATGCTAAAGGCCAGGGAACGGTGGTCACTGTCCCCCAGTTGCTCACCCACTGAGAAATCTGTCACCTGACCGGGTTCATTACCTAATACTAGATCTAGTTTGGCATTCCCCCTAATCGGCTTGTCAACAATCGTCCAATCGCTCAAATCGTCGTGGTTTCCATGCAATTTAATGTGGATAAATGTGAGGTTATCCACTTTGGTGGCAAGAACAGGAAAACAGATTATTATCTGAATGGTGGCCAATTAGGAAAAGAGGAGGTGCAACCAGACCTGGGTGTCATTATACACCAGTCATTGAAAGTGGGCATGTAGGTACAGCAGGCGGTGAAAAAGGCGAATGGTATGCTGGCATTCATAGCAAGAGGATTCGAGTACAGGAGCAAGGAGGTAGTACTGCAGTTGTACAAGGCCTTGGTGAGACCACACCTAGAGTATTGTGTGCAGTTTTTGTCCCCTAATCTGAGGAAAGACATCCTTGCCATAGAGGGAGTACAAAGAAGGTTCACCAGCTTGATTCCTGGGATGGCAGGACTTTCATATGATGAAAGACTGGATCGACTAGGCTTATACTCTCTGGAATTTAGAAGATTGAGGGGGGATCTTATTGAAACATATAAAATTCTAAAGGGATTGGACAGGCTAGATGCAGGAAAATTGTTCCAGATGTTGGGGAAGTCCAGAACGAGGGGTCACAGTTTAAGGATAAAGGGGAAGCCTTTTAGGACCGAGATGAGAAAAAACTTCTTCACACAGAGAGTGGTGAATCTGTGGAATTTTCTGCCACAGGAAACAGTTGAGGCCAGTTCATTGGCTATATTTAAGAGGGAATTAGATCTAGCCCTTGTGGCTAAAGGGATCAGGGGGTATGGAGAGAAGGCAGGTACAGGGTTCTGAGTTGGATGATCAACCATGATCGTACTGAATGGCGGTGCAGGCTCGAAAGGCCGAAAGCACCTATTTTCTATGTTTCTATGTCTATTGGAATCAGTTGCTTGATTTGTGAAGTATTGTGTCCTTCTTGGAGTGCAACTTCAAGTACACGTTAAACAAATACACGCAAAGGCGTCTTCATTCTGTGGGCCACTTCTTCAGAATGAAGACTATCATCCTCGACTTCGAGGGATAGCCACAACCTGTCAACATACTGTGAAAGGAATCCATCCTGGACACACTTAACAAACTCTGTCCCACCTAAACCATTGGAACTAATCGGGTGCCAATCAATATTAGGAAAGTTAAAGTCACCCATGATAACAACCCTGTTATTTTTGCACCTCTCCAAAATCTGCCTCTCAATCTGCTCCTCGGTATCTCTGCTGCTACCAGGGGGCCTATAGAATACCCCCAGTAGAGTAACTGCTCCCTTCCTGTTCCTGACTTCCACCCATACTGACTCAAAAGAGGGTCTTCCTACATTACCCTCCCTTTCTTTCATTGTAATAGTATCCCTGACCAGTAATGCCACCCCTTCTCCCCTTTTCCCCCGCTCTATCCCTTTTAAAGCACTGAAATCCAGGAATATTGAGAATCCATTCCTACACTGGTGTCATACGGATGTGGCTGGGGTGAACCCAAGTACTAGACACAGACATTGAAGTACTAGGGACAGGACTAGGATACAAGGTGAGGGCTAGGACATGACATGAAAACCGGGAGCCCGGAACAGGACTGGACAAGAAAGCTAGGAGCTCCGGCTTGGACTCCAAACCAGAGACTGGGCAAGGAGCCAGAACCTGGGTCTTGCCTCTGGCTCGGACCTCAGAATTAGGCAAGGACACGACTTGGCTGGCAGGCAGGACGAGGCTGGAGTCTTCAGACTTGAGGTGAGGCTTGAGACCAGAGACTGGAGGCGAGGCTTGAGACTGGAGACTGGAGGAGAGGCTTGAGACTGGAGACTGGAGGAGAGGCTCAAGGCTTGGGGTCTTGAAGCTTGGCTTGGGGCGAGGTTCAAGGCTTGGGGTCTTGAAGCTTGGCTTGGGGCAAGGCTTGAGGCTAGGGGTCTTGAAGCTTGGCTTGTGGCGTGGCTCAAGGCTTGGGGTCTTGAAGGTCCTCCTGGGCAGGACGCGGATCTCCACCGGATGGAGGCAAGGGACAGGAAGAGACAGAATCAACCGCAGGGTAACGGTAATCTGGCCTGTCTTACTAGATGGCGGCAAGGGACAGGAAGGGACAGGACCCACCGCAGGGTAACAGCAATCTGGCCTGGCTTACCTGACGGAGGCAAGGGACAGGAAGGGAGCTAGGTTCAGAGTGGCTCCAAGACAAGACTTCAGGCGAGATGAGGCGAGAGTACCAGCAAGACAAGGCAAGGCTTCAAGCAATGCAAGGCGAGACAAGAACTTCAGGCAAGACGAGAGTTACCGGGAAGACAAGGCAAGACTTCAGGCAATACAAGGCGAGACAAGAACTTCAGGCGAGGCGAGAATTACCGGCAAGACAAGGCAAGGCAAGGCTTCAGGCAAGGAAACAGAAGGTAGGGGAAGGCATACAAGGGGTAAGGACAAGAACAATCCAGCAGCCATGCACTGGTCTCTGGAGGTATTTATGCAGCCAGCCCCAACGAGAATCAGCTGCCTCAATTAGTGCTCAACAGGAACAGAAACAGGGTAGACAGGAAAACCTGGAGCAAGGGTTGATGGACCGGACCGTGAACCGGAATGCAGACTTTACGGACCGGACCATGACACCTGGTGCCAGCCAAGTCTCTGTAATGGCCACTACATCATAATTCCATGTGTATATCCGAGCTCTCAGTTCATCACCTTTGTTCCTGATGCTTCTTGCATTGAAGTACACACACTTTAGCCCTTCTACCTTACTACCTGCAAAGTTGGGGCAAGTGGAGCAGAGGAGAGGCAGATTCGAGGCCCATTCACTTAACCCAAGAGTGAAGTTTGATTAATTGAAAAGTCATGCCGATTTGAAAAGTTTGGGTAAGGGTCAAAACTTGGCGGGTTCCAGACGCAGAACTTTTTGATGCGACAGCTCCAAGTCCTAGTGCGAGAAGCAACCTGATGTTGGGATGATTTATACACTGGGCTAGATGGATTGAAAAGGCAGGGCGTCGGGACTAGAGGTGAGGGTTGGGCCAGTTCTGCTCGATGTTTTGCAATGTTTACTTGGCTCTGCATTGAACTGAGACTGAGGGTGTGGCCTGCTCCAGCTGCTCTGGGCTTCGTGTTTGTCAGCTCTACAATGTTTGCCCAGCTCTCCACTGAACTGAGGCTGAGGTTGTGGCCTGCTCCAAGTTTTGTGTCTATGGACTCTCATTCATCCAAATGCTATTTGTTTACTTTTGTTGTTTGCACATTTGCTTTTTTTCTCTCTCTGCACATGGTGTTTGACAGTCTTTCTTTGTGGGTTCTTTTGGGTTTCTTTGTTTAGTGGCTGCCTGAGAGGAGGTGGACCTCGAGGTTGCATAATGTATACATACTTTGATAATAAATATACCTTGAACTTTACTTGTGATGCCACTTCCAGCAAACTATGCACTTGCATTCTTTGGTCCCTCTGCTCTATAATACTCTGCAGCCCTACCATTCACTGGTTTGATCTCTTAAAATCTAATGTTTATCTATATTGAAATCTACTTGCCAATCCTCAGCCCACATACCAGGCTGATCAATCCTCCCCACCCTACCCTCCCACCCCCGTTCATTTGCCTAACCTTCTACACTATCTACACCAACACACACAAAATGCTGGAGGAACTCAGCAGGCCAGGCAGTACCTATGGAAAAAAAGTACAGTTGGCATTTCAGGCTGTGACGTCAACTGTCCCTATTTCCATAGATGCTGCCTGGCCTGCTGAGTTCCTCCAGCATTTTGTGTGTGTTGCTCAGATTTCCAGCATCTGAGGATTTTCTCCTGTCTACACAATCTACACTATCCATTCTGTTGTATCCGCATACATATTAACTATGTCTTGTATGTTCCCATTTATGTCCTGTGAAAATTGCTGAAGAAAAGCAAGTCAGTCCTTTTTTTTAGTAAATGGAACTGTTTACAGAGGGAACACCATAAGTTATCAGCAAACCCTTGCTTTCCCATTCTGCCAACATAGACAAACTAAATTTCTGGATTTTGAGAGAAATAGTTTGACAATTTTGCCATTATATCAAAGATAACTGATTTTAAAAAAATCTTCGTAACAAAAAGTTCCAAGGTAGCCTGAGAACTGTTGCATACTGCCTCTGATATTACAACACACCCATGATCAGTACCAAGACTGATCAAGTCAGACGTAGATTGACTTGAACTGGTTGACGTAGGGCCAGTAAGTGCTTTCTCCTGCTTTACAAGTCCAACAGTGTGATAACGGGTGATTATAAAAGGCAGGCAGCTTTGCAGCAGCAGCTGTGAACAGCCACTCTCCTTTCTCAAGGTCAGCACTTAAATACCTCCTCTCACCTTGGGTTCGCAACTCTTCTTAAAATCAATAACCTCTCTATACCTCAACCAGAAGCAGAAGAAGGTGAAGCACCTGTGTGCTCTGTTAGTCAGGATGCTGCTGGTGCTTGCTGCAGTGGCTGGCCTCATGCTGGAGGTCAGTTGCCAGACCTCCGGAACAGGTGTCAAACTGTGTGGTCGGGACTTCATTCGAAATGTTATCATCTCCTGTGGTGGCTTCAGGTGGAAGCGTTACCTTCTGGAAGAAAGTGATGTGAGAGACAGCTTTTACAGTGAGTATTGGGGGACATGACCTCGAGGTCAGAGTTCACTTGAAAGGTCAATTTATACTTTGCTTGAGAGGGAAATATTTTTTGGAGGAGGATTAGGAATTTTTCCGTCATCAGAAAAATAACTGTGTGGGTTCTTTCCACTGGAGCGACGAGGGCTCGGGGTGAGCTGATAACTAAAATTATGAGAGAGTGCAAATGTCAAATACTGGAGGGCATCGATTTAAGCTGAGTGGGGAGGAAGTTTAAAGGAGTTTTATGGGGCAAGGCTTTTACAGAGAGTTGTGAGGGGGTGCCTGGAATGTACTTGTAGGGATTGTGGGAGAAGCAGATACAAAGGCATCATTTTAGAGGCGGTTACACAGAAGTATGAACAAGCAGGGGAGGGAGGAATATGGACCAATGTGCACTGGATGGAGTTAAATATCAAATCAACAAAGACAGGAAGGGCTATAGAGCCTGTTTTTCTGCTGTGCTGTTTGATGTTCAGTCCAAACCCAGCTCAACTCTGTAGGCCCTGATAGGTGCTACAAATGGCAAATATTTTCTTCTTTTTTCATGAGAACAGGGTGACACTGGGAACAGTTTCTAGTGGATATTTTATGCAAAATGGCAGGAGAGTTGTTGAGAATTGGGTATTCCCAGCAGGGTGGCATGGACCGTGCCTCAACTCCTCTGCTGAACTCCTCAGTCTTAATCTTATAGAACATCGAACAGTACAAACAGAGTGCAGGCCATTTAGCCCACTATGTTGTGACAACCTTTCCATCTACTCCAAGATCAATCCTAACCCCTCGCACCCCTGAGCTTCCGTCACTCCAGTGGAATCAACACACATAGTCGCTTTTCTAATGAAGGAAAAATTGTGAATCCTTCTCCAAAATTAATTTCTTTCATCTGCCTATCTAAGAGTTTTTTTAACTGTCCCTAATGTATCTGCCTCCATTACCACACCTGGCAGGGGACTACACACCACTCTCAGTGTACAAATCTACCTCTGACTTTCCTCCAAACACCTTAAAATTATGCCCTCCTCTTATTACCCATTTTCACACTAGGAGAAAAGGAATTGGCTGTCCATTCTAACAATGCCTTTTATCATCTTATACACCTCCATCCTCATCCTCCTCTCAATCTCTTTCACTCCAAAGAGAAAGGCCCCAGCTTGCTCAGCTTTCTTATTGGACATGCTTTCCAATCCAGGCAAAATCCTGGTAGATCTCCTTTGCACCATCTCTAAAGTCTCCACATCCAAACACAATTGTCCAAAGCTACCTCATGGCTCTTGACTTAATCCCCCAATTAATGAAGGCCAACCCACCACACACCTCAAAACAAGAGAGAATCTGCAGATGTTGGAAATTCAAGCAACACACACAAAATGCTGAAAGAACTCAGCAGAGTAGGCAGCATCTATGGAAAAGAATATAGTCCATATTTCAGGCTGAGGCTCTTCAGCAGAACACAATACACCTTCTTAACCACCTCATTAACTTGTATGGCTACTTTGAGGACCTATGGAAGTGGAACCCAGAATCCCACTCTTCCTCCACATTGATAAGAATCTTGCCATTAATCCTGCATTCCACCTTCAAATTCAGCCTTCCAAAGTGTACTACTTCAATCTTTTCTAGATTGAACTCCATCTGTCACTTCTTAGCCCATGTCTGCATCCTGTTAACGCTCCATTGTAACCTACAACAAACTTCTACGCTATTCACAACTCCACCAACCTTCATATAATTTACAAACTCACTAAACCACACTCCACTTCTCATACAATTCATTTATAAAAATCACAAGAAGAGGAGAATCGGAATAGGTTTCTGTGGAACACCCCTGGTTAACAACCTTCAGGCAGGGTTCTCTCTATCTATCGCCACCTTCTGCCTTCAAAGGGCAAGCCAAATCTGAATCCACATAGCAAAGTTTCCATCGCCCATGACTCTTTGGATGAGGTTTGTCAAATGCTTTCCTAAAATCTGTGTTCACCACATCCACTGCACTATGTTCATGAATTTGTTTTCTCAAACTAATGATACAATTTGATAAGTGGGGTTGTGGAATGTGCAGTTGACTGGCAAAGGATATAGATCAGTTGTAGTTATGGGTGGAAAAATGACAGCAGGAGTTTAACCTGTCCAAATGGGAAGTGTTACACTTCTGCAAATCAAATTTAAGGAAAAACTATACTGTTATTGGTGATATACTTAAGAATGTTTATGTGCAGAGGGATCTTGGAGTCTAGGTATATAGTTTCCTGAAAGAAGCTACACAGGTTGATAGGGTGGTAAATAAAGGAATGGCATGCTTGTCTTGATTACAAACTTACTGCCTAGAATAGAAGGTATGAGCTACAATGAGAGGCTGCACAAATCTGGGTTGATTTTCATGTGCTGGCAGAGGCTGAGGGGAGATCTGATTGAGGTTTATGAAATTATGAGAGGCATAGATAGACAGCCAATATCTTTTTCATTGACTATTGAAGAGTCTGGCATCAGAGGACATACATTTGAGTTGGGAGGGGATAAGTTTAGAAGAGATCTATTGAGATGCAGCGCAGAATAGGCCCTTCTGGCGCTTTGAGTCATGTCGCCCAGCAATTCCCTGAATTAATCTATCAACTGTAATGTCTTTGTGAGGAAACTGGATCACCCGGAGGAAACCCATGTGATCATAGGGAGAATGTACAAACTCCTGGGTTGCTGGACCATAAAACATTGCGCTAACCATTATGCTACAATACTGTCCAGTGGGGCAATTTTCTTACACAAAGAGTGGCATTCATGGAACGTGCTGCTGGGGTGGTGGTTGAGTCGGAGTTGCTCAAGATGCTCTTATACAGGCACGTGATTGGGAATGGAGGGATATAGACATTCAGTAGGGAGAAAGGATTAATTTATCTTCTTGCATTTTTGTATGGGGAGGGCTGTTTTGGGGCTGATGTTCTTGTTGTGTTTTTGTAAGTTTCTTGTGTGGGGGGAGGAGTTTTGGGGATGAAGTTTTTGTTGCATTTTTGTGTTGGCATTCTTTTTTGTGTGGGGTGTGGGTTTGCTGTTTCTCTTTGTACTGACTTCCATGGTTTTCTTTGTCTTGTGGTTATCTGGAGAAGAGGAGTCTCAGAGTTGTATATTGCATACATACCACAATTACATCAACCAAAACCTTATGATTGCTATAGACTCTCACTTTTCCACACTTTCCCCTGTGTCTAACTCAAGATACACAATGATATTCATTATATTCAAAAATAAGTGGCTTTTGGGGACACTTTCAAATTCTACAGAATTAAGATTTGCTCAAATGTCCAGATAATTTATAATATGCAGTATCACCTCCTCCAGTATTTAATTAATTTGCTTGCTTTTACTTCACAGGTGCCTTGTTAGATTCATTGGATAATGGCGAACTGATTTGGTCCACTGAGGAACCAGAGAGGAATAGTCCAGTGCCAACTGGAGTTAGTAAGGCTCTCCATTCTCACTTTGTAGGTCAAAGTGACCCCATAGAGTCAAGTGAAGATCTGGAGGAAGAACATGGAACCCTATTATCTTCTGCTTTCCAAAAGTCTGTGCGATTCAGGCATGGCACAGGAATGGCCAAAATCTGTTGCAAACGAGGCTGTACCAGAAACGACATTATGAAGTTATGTTAATTACCCGAATTTTGCCGAGATACCACCTGTATCACAATTTGACTCTTCTGTTGATTGCTTTATGTCCATAACAATTTTATTCTGATGTACCATTATTGTCCTTTTCACACTCTTCTAATTGACAATATGCATCTGCTTCAAATCAGTCACAGTCCAAAATATATTTTTTTCAACTGTGTGATCTGATGAATTGGTTGGATGCCATTTGGATAAACTGAGCCAAATAGGTCAGTCCTGGCACCCATTTTACTTCTTCCATTGGTATTAGGTGGTTAAATAGACACTGTTCAAAACACACCTACATCCAATTACTACTGAGAATTTGACTCAGTTGGTTAGTAATCAAGGCTCTGATTATAACTCTATCGCAATTGTTCTTTTCAAGCAACAGGACAGACTATGGTTTCGTTACTACGTAACAATGGAACAGTGACTGTATTTTGCCTTGTTGACTGTTCCATAAGTAGTGGAATGTAGAACAAATTTTGGACCATTTCCTCAGAGGGAAGTGATGCTATGAGATTTACTTGTGATTTATCAGAGCTGAGCTGATGTTATAAAATGTCAAAGAGCAAATAGAAGCCAAATAAAGTTCTGAGCAATTGGAGCTATTTCAGTATGCTTCTGGGTTTGTTCTCTTACTTAATCTATGTAAACCTTTTTCTCAATGAATAAACTATCCCAGCTGAGCCTGTGAATTGTGCATTCTGAGTGCAGTTCCAATGCTCTCCGAATTTCTGGAGACAGGGACTTAAAACGTTGCTGATATTTCAAATGTCACAGATGCATATATAATGTCACTTTCTTCCCATTATGATCCTGTTTGAAAATCTAGAGCCCCCAATTTGCCTCTTTATAAAAAATCAAACATTTTCTCAAATATTTGAGGTAGAATTTTTGCCTTAATTTTCCTAAACGTTAATAAAGGAAAAACATAACAGGAAGGCATAGTTTTAAGGTGAGAAGAATGAGTTTTAAGAGTCAGTCATAGAGCACTACAGTATAGAAACAGACCCTTCAGCCCATCTAGTCAATGCTAAGCTATTAATCAGCCTAGTTCCTTCAACCTTGAAATTGAACCCACATCTACCACTTCCATTGGCAACTTGTTCCAAACTCTTACCACCCTCCATGTGAAGAAGTTTCCCCATGGGCTCTCCTTAAACATTTCACCTTTCACCCTTAACCCAAAGTTCAAAGTTTAAAGTAAAATTTATTATCAGAGTACATGCATATCACCACATGCAACCCTGAGATTCTTTTTCTGTGGGCATATTTAGGAAACATACTTAACCATGATCTCAAGTTCTAGTCTCACCCAACCTCAAAGGGAAGAGCCTGCTTGCATTTACTCCATCTAGACCCCTTATAATTTTGTATATCTCTATCAAATCTTTCCTCATTCTTCTACACTCTAGGGAATTAAGTCCTAACCTATTCAACCTTTCCCGATAACTCAGATCCCCAAGAGCTGGCGACATCCTTATACATTTTCTCTGCTCTCTTTCAATCCTATTGATACCTCTCCTGTCGGTAGAATTGCATACAATACTCCAATTTAGGCCTCACCAACATCTTTCGCAAATTCAACCTAATATCACAACTCCTGTACTCAGTACTTTAATTTATGAAGGACAATATGCCATAGATTTCTTTATGACCCTACCTGTGACGCCACTTTTAAGGAATTATGAGTCTGTCTCCCCAGATCCCTCTGTACCACATACTGCACTCCTCAATGCACTACTGCTCACCATGTAAATCCGACCCTGATTTGTCTTCCCAAAATGCAAAAGCTCTCACATATCTGCATTAAATTCCATCTGTCATTTTTCAGCCCATTATCAGCTGGTCCAAATCCTGTTGCAAGCTTTGATGGTCTTCCTCACTGCCCAGTGTGCACCCAATGTTGGTGTCACCCACAAATTTGCTGATTCAGTTTACTACATTATCATCTAGATCATTGAAGTAGCTGGTGGTATCTATAGAAATGGACCCAACACAACTAGTCAGAGGCCTCCAGTCAGAGAGGGAACCATCTACTACTACTCTCTGGCTTTTCCTATGAAAGCAAAGTCTAACTCAATTTACTTCTTCATCCTGAGTGTTAAGCAACTGAACCTTATTGTCCATCTTCCATGTGGGGCCTTGTCAAAGGCTTTGTTATGTAGACAACATCCACTCTCTTGTCTTCATCAACTTTCCAGGTAACTTCCTGAAAAAGCACTATAAAATTGGAATCTGAGCAGAGAGTTTCTTTTTACAATAATTGATATCTGGCATGCATTACCAGAGGAGGTGAAAGAATCCGATATCATCGCTATGTTTAAGAAGTATTTAGACAGCCACTTAAACAGGCAAGGCATCAAAAGATATGGAACAAATGAGGGCAATATGATTAGTGCAGCTGGGCATAATCTAATCTAATCTAAAGGTTGGCCTGAACAGTATGGGCCAAAACACTTATTTCTGTGCTGTACAACAATTAATTCAAAACTCTACACAGTGCACCAGGTGTTGCCTTTGTGTACCTGCAGTAAGACATCGCTACTTCGGTCATCAATTCCCTTTGCAGACCTTTTCCTTCTTGCCAATCGTACAACCTGTGTTTTATGTATTAAGATTGAGATCCACCTGAACACCAACATTCTTTAAACTGACTGGAAAAACAAACTGTGCAGGGGATGTGGAGAGCCTGCAGAGGGATATAGATAGGTTAAGTGAATGGGAAAGGGTCTGGCAGATGGAGTACAATGTTAGTAAATGCGAGGTCATCCACTTTGGAAGGAAAGTTGGTAAAAGATTATAGCATGCTGTTGTGCTGAGGTACTCGTAGTTGTACGTGAATCACAAAAGGTTGGTTTACAGGTACAACAGGTTATCAAGGAAGCAAATGGAATGTTGGCCTTCATTGCTGAATCTAAGAGCAGGGAGGTTACACTGCAACTCTACGGGTTATTGGTGAGGCTGCACCTGGAGTTCTGTGTCCAGTTCTGGACTCCTTACTTGAAGAAAGATATATTGGCTTTGGAGGTGGTGCAGAGAAGGTTTACCAGGTTGATTCCAGAGATAAAGGGGTTGGCCTAAGAAGGGAGATTGAGTTGCCTGGGACTCTACTCACTGGAATTCAGAAAGAATTGAGAAGAGATCTTATAGAAACATGTAAAATTATTAAAGGGATTGATAAGGTAAAACTAGAACTGGGGACATAGCTTGAAGATTTTGGGGAATAGATTTAGTATGGAGATAAGGAGAACTGCTTTTCTCAGAGAGAAGTGAACAGAGGAGATGGCAGGGTTAAATTTTTTTACGCAGAGAGTTGAGAGTGTGTGGAATGGGCTGTTGGCAGCCGGGGTGGAGGTGGATACGATAAGGTCTTTTAAGAGACTCCTGGATAGGTACATGGAGCTTAGAAAAATAGAGGGCTATGGGTAACCTTAGATAATTTCTAAAGTAAGGACATGTTCGGCACAGCTTTGTGGGCTGAAGGGCCTGTATTGTGCTGTAGGCTTTCTAGGTTTCTGTGTTTCTCTGGAATTATCTGCCCAGGGAAGCAGTAGAGCCAGCTTATTAAATGTTTTTAGGACACAATTAGATAGAAAAGGAATTAAAGGTTATGGAGAAAAGGCATGTAGGTGGAGCTGAGTCAATGGCCAGATCAGCCATGATCTTATTGAAAGGTGGTGCGAGCTCGACAGGCCAGAAGGCTGAGTCCTGCTCCTGTCTCTTATGTTTCCCACACATAACCACTCTGACTGTTCCTAATGAGGCCATGCTTTTCCAAATACTCATAAATCCTCCCCACTTGAATTCCTACCACTAATGTGAGACTCATAGGTCTATAATTTCCAAGATTATCTCGATATTGCTTTTTGAACAAAAGAACAAAATTTGCTACTTATTAGTCCTCCAGGACCACAACAGCGGCTAGAGAGGTCACAAGGATCTTTGGCGAAGGCCAGATGCTCACCTGAGACTGAGTTTCAGGAGGTACAGCTGAAGAGTAATGGAAGCCAGAGGAACAGAAGGTTGTGGAAGACTCCCAGTGGAATTCCCGACGGGATACCAGAAGTTTCATAGTCTCATGGAATTATATAGCATGGGAATAGGTCCTTCTGCCAAACTGGTCCATGTCGACCAAGATTCCCATCTAAGCTAGTCCTATTTGCATACATTTGGCTTATATCCATGTAAACCTTTCCTATCCATGTACCTGTCCAAATACCTTTAAAATGCTGTTAAAGCAGCTGCCTCAACCAGTTCCTCTGGGACCTCGTTCCATATACAGAGTGAAAAAATTTCTTTTCAGGTTCCTGTTAAATCTCTCCCCTTCTTAAACCTATGCCATTTTAGCTTTAATTCCTTGACCCTGGAAAAAAGGCGGTACAGATTCATCTGTCTATGCCTCTTGTACATATATACATAAATAGACTGCAAGGTGATAAAGCTCTCACTGACTGTCTCTTTTCAGAAGAAGTTGCAGAATCAGTCTCCACCCAATACCGCATGATTCTGAGATGAAATCACTTCAATTACAACACAATTTCAAATGCCTTTTTGACAATTTCACAACCTTTTATAGGGTAGCTGAGTGTTTGAGCCTTATCCAGTACTTCAGTGGGAACTAAACATTATCACATTGCGATAGTTTTTCACTCTCTAAGTCACAGCGTGTGCCCGAGAATCAGATCTTCTGCCAAATATGGGAGTGTTTGTCAACCCTCTGCTAGAAAGACCATCTGTCATATTTTGCAAAATTAACAAACTGGCATAAGAATGTACCATGAATCTTTCAGAGTACGTTTACGGAAGTCACCCTGATGCCCAGTAATGAGGTAGTTATAAAGGAAGTTTAGAAAATCTTTTCATAAACAAAGAAGGTGAAATGTTTAGCTGATGATGACCCATGTTGACTGCAATGTCTATCTACCTACATCAATCCCATTTCTTTGAATTAGGCCCATATTCCCCAACTTTTTTTTAGATTAGATAAGATTAGCTTTATTTTTCACATATACATTGAAACATAAAAACATACTGTGTACTGTCTGTGTCCAATTAAATCGGCAACGATTGTGCTGGGCAGCCCATAAGTGTCACAACATTTCAGGTACTAACATAGAATGCCCACAACTTACTAACTCTTACCATACATCTTTGGAATGTGAGAGGCAACCAGATGAATAGCCTTGGCCTGATAGATTGAGTGTTGATTCCTTTCTATGGATGTTGCTGACCCACTCATTTCCTCCAGCATTTTGTATGTGCCACGAGGGACCATGTCAAAGGTCTTGCTAAAGGCCATAAAGACAACAATTCACTGCTCTACCTTCATCTACCCTCTTGGATGACCTCAAAGACCTCAAGAGATTTGTCAGACTTGGTTTACCATTCGCAAAGCCAAATTGACTATCCTGGATCAGACCCTGTCTCTGCAAATGTTGTTATATCCTGTCCCTTAGAATCCCCTCCAGTAATTTATCCTCCACTGACGCAGGCTCACCAGCCCGTAGTTCTCTCGATCGTTGGTCTAGGCCTCAAGTTCGCTGTTCCTGTGACATAATCATGTACTATGACCACAGCTCCTGAATGCTGAAAGTAGTAAGTGGGTCAATTAAACTGTTGACAAATTCCTTCCCCCTTTGTTTTCTTTCCTCTCATTCTCCAATTATGTTGTACGAACTGTCAGCAACACTTCATTTACAACAGCGATCATAGTGTTTGCTGTGAATTTCAGTGAGATATCCTAGGGTTATAAATACAGTCATTTAAATACAACTTCTTTCCTTGGTTTCTTCGTTCTTTTACCAACATGAGAAAGGATAAGAACTGGAGTAATAATAAGGTAAAGTTTGTTAGTTCTGGACTGTGAGGGTCAACTGTTGAGCTGATTTTTAAACTATTTATTGTTTCACACCCTCATGACCCTCTGAGTGAAGAATTTTCCCCTCATGATCACCTTAAAGTTCTCACCTTTCACCCTTAACCCATGACCTCTGGTTGGAGTCCCACTTAATCTTAGTGGAAAAAGCCTGCTTGTATTTCCCCTGTCTATACCGATATCCAATCTCCTCTCAGTCTTCTACATCACAAAGAATACTGTCCTAACCTATTCAATCTTTCCTTAATACTCAGGTCCTCCAGACTTGGCAACAACTTTGTAAGTTTTCTCTGCTCTTTTTCAACCTTGTTTACATCTTTACTATAGGCAGGTGTCCAAAATGCACACAATACTTCAAATTAGGCCTCACCAACATCTTATTCAACTTCAACATAGCATCCCATCTTCTGTACTCAATACATTGATTTATGAAGGCCAACGTGCCAAAAGCTTTCTTTATAACCATATAACCATATAACAATTACAGCACGGAAACAGGCCATCTCGGCCCTTCTAGTCCATGCCGAACGCTTACTCTTACCTAGTCCCACCAACCTGCACTCAGCCCATAACCCTCCATTCCTTTCCTGTCCATATAGCTATCCAATTTAACTTTAAGTGACAACATCAAACCTGCCTCAACCACTTCTGCTGGAAACTCGTTCCACACAGCTACCACTCTCTGAGTAAAGAAGTTCCCCCTCATGTTACCCCTAAACTTTTGCCCTTTAACTCTCAACTTATGTCCTCTTGTTTGAATCTCCCCTACTCTCAGTGGAAAAAGCCTATCCACGTCAAATCTATCTATCCCCGGGTAGACATTATCTTTCTATGTAATCACTTCGAAAACTTAATAAAAATTGTATTAAAAAAAAACTATCTATCCCCTTCATAATTTTAACTACCTCTATCAAGTCCTCCCTCAACCTTCTACACTCCAAAGAATAAAGACCCAACTTGTTCAACCTTTCTCTGTAGCTTAGGTGATGAAACCCAGGTAACATTCTAGTAAATCTTTTCTGTACTCTCTCTATTTTGTTGACATCTTTTCTTATTCAGACTTATTCAGAAAGTCAGAAGGCATGGGATCCAGGGAAGTTTGGCCAGGTGGATTCAGAATTGGCTTGCCTGCAGAAGGCAGAGGGTGGTGGTGGAGGGAGTACATTCAGATTGGAGGATTGTGACTAGTGGTGTCCCACAAGGATCTGTTCTGGGACCTCTACTTTTCGTGATTTTTATTAACGACCTGGATGTGGGGGTAGAAGGGTGTGTCGGCAAGCTTGCAGACGACGCGAGGGTTGGTGGTGTTGTAGATAGTGTAGAGGATTGTCAAAGATTGCAGAGAGACATTGATAGGATGCAGAAGTGGGCTGAGAAGTGGCAGATGGAGTTCAACCCAGAGAAGTGTGAGGTGGTACACTTCGGCAGAGTACAAAGTAAATGGCAGGATACCCGGTAGTGTGGAGGAGCAGAGGGATCTGGGGGTACATGTCCACAGATCTCTGAAAGTTGCCTCACAGGTGGATAGGGTAGTTAAGAAAGTTTATGGGGTGTTAGCTTTCATAAGTTGAGGGATAGAGTTTAAGAGCCACGATGTAATGATGCAACTCTATAAAACTCTGGTTAGGCCACACTTGGAGTATTGTGTCCAGTTCTGGTCGCCTCACTATAGGAAGTATGTGGAAGCATTGGAAAGGGTACAAAGGAGATTTACCAGAATGTTGCCTGGTTTAGAGAGTATGCATTATGATCAGAGATTAAGGAAGCTTTTCTCAACCTGTTTGCCCGGGAGGAAACCTTGAAATAATTTTCAGGTCCCAGGAAACCCCTGCATAAAAATTATTATACCTACATTAAGGTGATCAGTATATTACAGATATAATAATCCAAAAATAACTGTCAATGCTCTCACATAGACAGCGATGAAATGCTTTGAGAGGTTGGTCATGACTCGACTGAACTCCTGCCTCAGCAAGGACCTGGACCCATTGCAATTTGCCTTTTGTCACAATAGGTCAACAGCAGGTGAAATCTCAATGGCTCTCCACACACTTTAGACCACCTGGACAACACAAACACCTACGTCAGGAGGCTGCTCGTCAACTATAGGTCAGCATTTAATGCCATCATTCCTGCAACCCTGATTGAGAAGTTGCAGAACCTGGGCCTCTGTATCTCCCTCTGCAATTGGGTCCTCGATTTCCTAACTGGAAGACCACAATCTGTATGGATTGGTGATAACATCTCCTCCTCGCTGATGATCAACACTGGTGCACCTCAGGGGTGTGTGCTTAGCCCACTGCTCTACTCTCTGTATACCCATGACTGTGTGGCTAGGCAAAGCTCAAATGCCATCTATAAATTTGCTGAGGATACAACCATTGTTGGTAGAATCTCAGGTGGTGACAAGAGGGCGTACAGGAGTGAGATATGCCAACTGGTGGAGTGGTGTTGCAGCAACAATCTGGCACTCAACATCAGTAAGACAGAAGAGCTGATTGTGGACTTCAGGGAGGGTAAGACAAAGGAACATGTACTACTAATCCTCATAGAGGGATCAGATGTGGAGAGAGTGAGAAGTTTCAAGTTCCCGGGTGTCAAGATCTCTGAGGATCTAACCTGGTCCCAACAGATTGAAGTAGTTATAAAGAAGACAAGGCAGCAGCTATACTTCATTAAGAATTTGAAGAGATTTGGCATGTCAACAAATACAGTCAAAAACTTCTATAATTGTACCATGGAGAGCATTCTGACAGGCTGCATCACTGTCTGCTATTGGTGGGTGGGGGGGTGGCTACTGCACAGGACGGAAAGAAGCTGCAGAGGTTTTTAAATCTAGTCAGCTCCATCTTGGGCACTAGCCTACAAAGTACCCAGGACATCTTCAGGGAGCGGTGTCTCAGAAAGGCAGCGTCCATTATTAAAGACCTCCAGCACCCAGGGCATGGCCTTTTCTCACTGTTACCATCAGGTAGGAGATACAGAAGCCTGAAGGCACACACTCAGCGATTCAGGAACAGCTTCTTCCCCTCTGCCATCCGATTCCTGAATGGAGATTGAACCGTTGGACACTAACTCACTTTTTTTTAATATACAGTATTTCTGTTTTTTGCACGATTTTTAATCTACTCAATGTAGGTATACTGTAATTGATTTACCTATTTATTTTGTATTATTATGATTATTTTCATTTATTTATTTTTAATATTATGTATTGCATTGAACTGCTGCTGCTAAGTTAACAAATTACAAGTCACATGCCGGTGATAATAAATCTGATTCTGAATAATTTTTAGCCAACTTTTCTTGAAAAAAAAACATGTAGTTAAGCTTAATTTACCTTTCTTGAAATTAATCTCTTTCTTTCTCTTTCATAAATTTTAAAAACTCATAAGGCAAACATAATAAATTTCTGTTAAATAACAGGCTTAAGCCAAAATGGGATTTTATTTTTCTTAATGTAGGCTCAGTAGACTTAATTTAAATAAACTTACAAATTGATTTTAATTAATGTTATTCACAACTTAAAAATTCATTGACAATGTTGAATAATAAAGTTACTAAAAACCATAAACTGAAGCAATATGAATAAAAGTATAGCCGAAGACACAAATCTATTAAAATATAAAAAAGAACAGCATAATAGATAATGGAATGAGAAAACTGCAAAAAATATGAAAACTTAACAATAAAATTCACTTCTAACCTACATAATCCACCTGTTTCAACATTTCCAAACAACAGCAAAACGGCAGGCCAGCAGCTGAGTCGCAGCCTGTAAAAATTCCTTCTTTGGAATGAAAATTTCCTTGCAATTTTCTATTACACTGGTAGAGTTTGTTTGCTTCCATAAATCAGTTGGCAGCGTGCAAGGGGAAGTTGGGGAGGTGATTTGGAAGGAAAAGAGGCTGATGTCACAGTCCAAGTTGGGTGAATCCATTCAATGCTTGGAAAACACACTTCACAGTCCTCATCAGCCCACTGTCTCCCCCTTCGTGCAATACAGCGATCACCAATTACATTGGACAACAAAGGTTTTGCTTCCAGAATACCTTTAGGTGTATCTTATGCATTCTGGGCTACTGATCATGAAAATCACCACGAAATTTCCCTGTCATGCACCATTTTTTGAAATCGCTTATGTTTATTATTTCAATTCATAATTCGTCAATTAAAATGTTGCCTACAATGTAAGCTGGAAAGTTTCCTATCTTGTCCAGGCATGCTTGGGCATGCTTAGGTGGCACGGCGGCTGCATGGCAGGATAGGTTTTAGTAATAATTATTGGGTTCAGGACTGTAAGGAAGGAATTTTCTATCACCATGCACAAAAATTTCTATGAAGGATTTTGATATTTGAGACAAGTGATTCCCAGAATAACTGAGGGCAAGATTAAGGAAAGCATTTTTGTTGGTCCACAAATCAAACAGGTCATCAATGACAGGCAATTTGAAGAATTTCTAGTGGGACCGGAGAAAATCACTTGGAAAGCATTCAAGGAAGTTGTTGAAATTTTTCTCGGCATCTACAGAGCATCAAACTACTTGCAGCTGGTTGAAAGCATGTTTCATGCATATAAAACCATGAAATGCAACATGTCACTAAAAATTCATTTTCTGCATTCCCATTTAGACTTCTTCCATGCAAATCTTGGTGCTGTTAGTGACGAGCATGGTGAAAGATTTCACCAGGACATTGCAATCATGGAGTAAAGATACCAGGGGAACTGGAATCCATCAATGCTGGCGAATTATTGTTGGACACTTAAGCGAGAAGCCTCAGACACTGAGTACAAATGAAAATCATTAACAAAGTATTTTTAACTTAGTTGAACTATTGCAAAGCATCAGCACCATCATGCAATTAAACACATTATATTCAATAAAAGTTAATTTGTTGTTTCTCCAAATTCCTATGTGATACAAGTAGTTTGAAATTATATTTGTGTCAATCTTCAAGCAGTCTATCATAAACAAAAAAAAATTCTGCAGAAGCAAGCTTTTGAAAAAATTTGTTGTCCAGTGTTATCAATAGCCTCCCCTATCTTGTGTCAAAAACTGAGAATGGACTCAACCAAATAAACACGGTGCTACTGTGCACTACTGTAGTGGGTTGAGAGACCTCCAACGGGGTTGCTTGGTCACTGCCTACCACTGCCAGCGCTAGCATCGTGCATTGAGCAGAATTCTCCAACTTCCGGTAATTCCCTCCCCCTTTCTTCCCCTATCCCTATTTCACTCTGCCCCTCCCCCAGCTGCCCATCACCTCCCTTATGGTTCCGCCTCCTTCTACTACCCATTGTGTTTTCCCCTATTCCTTCTTCACCTTTCCTGCCTATCCCCTCCCTGCTTCCCCTCCCACACCCCTTCATCTTTCCCCTTACTGGTTTTTCACCTGGAACCTACCAGCCTTCTCCTTCCCACCCTCCCTCCACCTTCTTTATAGGGCCTCTGTACCTTCCCTCTTCAGTCCTGACGAAGGGTTCCGGCCCGAAACGTCGACTGATTGTTTCCACGGATGCTGCCCGACCTGCTGAGTTCCTCCAGCGTGTTGTGAGTGTTGCTCCTGAACTCATCTACCTTTCCTATGATACTGCTTGCCTTGAAATATGTGCAGCTCAGGACACTAGTCACACCATGCTCAACCTTTCAGTTCCTTACTTTGTTTGAGGTCTTACTGACAACTACTGCCACAACCTCTCCACTAATCGTTCTGGCACTCTGGTTCCCATCCCTCTGCAATTCTAGATCTCAGATGGTTGTATAGATGGGCATGGTTAAAACAAAGAATGTAGATGAAGCCAGAGGGGAATTATTAAAAATAGTAGAACCAACTTGGGAGAAGCAACAGTGGTTATGTCTCGGGCCCTGTGGTTCAGAAGGTTAGGGAATGGAAGAGGAGGGCAGTGGTAATAGGAGACTCTATAGCTAGGGGGACAGATGGACAATTCCGTGGGTGCGAAAAAGACACACAGATGGTAGTTTGCCTCCCAGGTGCCAGGGTTTGTGATCTTTCAAAACACATCCACAATATCCTGAAAAGGGAGGGTGAGCAGCCAGAGGTCATGGTACATATTGTTACCAATAACATAAGTACAAAAAGGGGAGGAGGTCCTGAAAGCAGACTTCAGGGAGTTGGGAAGGAAGTTGAGAAGCAGGACCTCAAGGGTAGTAATCTCAGGATTGCTGCTTGTGGCATGCAACAGTGAGGATAGGAATAGAATGAGGTGGTGGATAAATGCATGGCTGGAGCAGGGCGCAGGTATTTAGATTTCTGGATCAATGGGACGTCTTTGGGGCAGATGTGATCTGTACAAAATGGGCAGGTTGCACTTGAATCCGAGAGAGGCCAATATTCTGGTGGGGAGGTTTGCTAATGCAATTGGGGAGGGCTTAAACTAGATTTGTTGGGGGGTGGGAACCAACATAAAGAGGCAGAGGATGGGGCGGTTGCCGCACAAGTAGAGACAGACTGTAGGGAATTTATGAGGAAGGGTAGGCACGTGATAGAGCAAAGATGCGCTCAGCCTGATTGTTTGAGATATGTCTACTTAAATGCAAGGAGTATCATAAACAAGGTGAATGAGCTGAGAGCGTGGATCAGAACTTGGAACTATGATGTTGTGGCCATTACGGAGACTTGGATGTCTCAGGGGCAGGAATGGTTACAGAGTGCCAGGCTTTAAATGTTTCAAAAAGGACAGGGAGGGAGGCAAAAGGGGTGGGGATGTGGCATTGCTAATCAGGGATAGTATCATGGCTGCAGAAAAGGAGGGAGTCATGGAGGGATTGTCTACTGAGTCTCTGTGGGTGGAAGTCAGAGTCAGGAAGGGGGCAATAGACTCCCAATAGTAAAAGGGACATCGAGGAGCAGATAGGGAGACAGATTCTGGAACATTGCAATAATAATAGGATTGTTGTGATGGGAAATTTTAACTTTCCTAATATTGACTGGCATCTCCTTACAGCAAGGAGTTTAGAAGGGATGGAGTTTGTTAGGTGTGTTCAGGAAGGATTCCTGACACAATATGTAGATAAGCCAACCAGAGGAAGGGCTGTACTTGATCTGATATCGGGATATGAACCTGGTCAGGTGTCAGATCTCTTGGTGGGAGAGCATTTTGGAGGTAGTGATCACAACTCTATCTCCTTTACTGTAACGCGGGAGGAGGATAAGAGCAGACAATTTGGGAAAACATTCAACTGGGGTAGGGGGAAATATGCTATTAGGCAGGAACTTAGGAGCATGAACTGGGAGCAGATGTTCTCAGGAAAATGTCCGACAGAAATGTGGCAAATGTTCAGGAACATTTGCATGGTATTCTGCAGAGGTATGTTCCATTGAGGCAGGGAAAGGATGGCAGGGTAAAAGAACCATGGTGTACAAAGGATGTGGAAAATCTAGTTAAGAGGAAAATAAAAGCTTGCGAAAAGTTCAAGAAACTTGGTACTGCTAGAGTTCTAGAAAATTACAAGGTTGCTAGGAAGGAGCATAAGAATGGAATTAGGAGGAGGGGCCATGAGAAGGCATTAGTGAGCAGGATTAAGGAAAACTCCAAGGCATTCTACAAGGATGTGAAGAGCGAGAGGATGAGCCCTGTGAGAATAGGACCAATCAGGTCTAATAGTGGAAACATGTGTATGGAGTTGGAGGAGGTAGGGAAGGTTCTTAACGATTACTTTGCTTCAGTATTCACCAGGGAAAAGGACCTTGGCAATTGTGGGGATAACTTACAGCGGACTGAAGCGTTTGAGCTTATAGACATTAAGAAAGAGGTTGTGATGGAGCTTTTGAAAAACATTAAGTTACAGATGTCACCAAACCAGATTAGAGATATCCCAGGCCACTGTGGGCAGCAAGGGAGGAGATTGCTGAGCCTTTTGTGATTATTTTTGCATCATCAATAGAGACGGGAGAGGTTCCGGAGGTTTGGAGGGTTGCAAATGTTATTCTCTTGTTTAAGAAAGGGAGTAGAGATAACCTAGGATACTATAGACCAGTGAGTCTTACAGTGAGAGGCAAGATTTATGAGCATTTGGAGAGACATAATCTGATTAGGAATAGTCAGCATGGCTTTGTCAAGGGCAGGTCATGTCTTAAGAGCCTGATTGAATTGTTTGAGGATGTAACAAAACACATTGATGAAGGTAGATAACTGGATTAGTGTATATGGATTTCAGTAAGACATTTGATAAAGTTCCCCATGCAAGGTACTTTCAGAAAGTAAGGAGGCATGGGATCCAAGGGGACCTTGCTTTGGTGGATCCAAGATTGCCCACAGAAGGCAAAGGGTGGTTGTAGATGGTTTGTATTCTGCATGAAGGTCAGTGGCCAGTGATGTTCCACAGGGATCTGTTCAGGGACCCCTCCTCTTTGTGATTTTTTTTTTCAAATGACCTGGAGGAGGAAGTAGAAGGATCAGTTAGTAACTTTGCTAATGGCACAAAGGTTGGGGGTGTTGTGGATAGTGTGGAGGGCTGTCAGAGGTTACAACGGGACATTAATAGGATGCAAAACTGGGCTGAGAAGTGGCAGATGGAGTTCAACCCAGATTAATGTGAAGTGGTTCATTTTGGTAGGTCAAATTTGAAGACAGATTATAATATTAATGGTATGACTCTTGGCAGTGTGGAGGATCTGAGAGATCTTGGGGTTTGTGTCCATAGGACACTCAAAGCTGCTGCGCACGTTGACAGTGCTGTTAAGAAGAAATATAGTGTGATGGCATTCATCAGCCATGGGACTGAGTTCAAGAGCTGAGAGGTAACGTTACAGCTATATAAGACCTTGGCCAGGCCCCACTTGGAGTACTGTGTTCAGTTCTGATCACCTCACTACAGGAAGGATGTGGATACTATAGAGAGAGTGCGGAGGAGATTTACAAGAATGTTGCCTGGATCGGAGAGTGTGCCTTGTGAGAATAGGTTGAGTGAATTTAGCCTTTTCTCCTTGGAGTGACGGAGGATGAGAGGTGTCCTGATAGAAGTGTATAAGACGATGAGAGGCATTGATCATGTGCATAACCAGAGGCCTTTTCCCAGGGCTGAAATGGCTAACACAAAGGAGTACAGTTTTATGGTGCTTGGAAGAAGGTACAGAGGGGATGTCAGGGGTATTATGAACAAAGTGGATGAGCTTAGAGCGTAGATCAGCACTTGGAGCTATGATGTTGTGGCCATTACAGAGACTTGGATGGTGAAGGGGCAGGAATGGCTACTTCAAGTGCCAGGCTTTACATGTTTTAGAAAGGATGGGGAGGGAGACAAAAGAGGTGGAGGCGTGGCACTGTTGATCAGGGATTGTGCCACGGCTGCAGAAAAGGAAGAAGTCATGGAGGAGTTGTCTATGGAGTCTCTGTGGGTAGAAGTTAGGAATAGGAAGGAGTCAATACTCTACTGGGTGTTTTTTGTAGACCACCCAATAGTAACAGGGACATCGAGGAGCAGATAGGGAGACAGATTCTGCAAAGGTTTAATAATAACAGGGTTGTTGTGGTGGGAGATTTTAATTTCCCAAATATCGATTGGCATCTCCCTAGAGTGAGGGGTTTAGATGAGGTGGAGTTTGTTAGGTGTGTTTAGGAAGGTTTCTTGACACAATATGTAGATAAGCCTACAAGAAGAGAGGCTGTACTTGATCTGGTATTGGGAAATGAACCTGGTCAGGTGTCAGGTCTCTCAGTGGGAGGGCAATTGGAGATAGTGATCACAATTCTATTTCCTTTACCATAGCATTGGAGAGGGATAGAAACAGACAAGTTAGGGAAACGTTTAATTGGCGTAAGGGGAACTATGAGGCTATCAGGCAGGAACTTGGAAGCATAATTTGGAAACATAGAAATATAGAAAATAGGTGCTTTCGGCCCTTCGAGCCTGCGCCACCATTCAGTATGATCATGGCTGATCATTCAACTCAGAACCCTGTACCAGCCTTCCCTCCATACCCCCGATCCCTTTAGCCACAACGGCCATATCTAACTCTCTCTTAAATATAGCCAATGAACTGGCCTCAACTGTTTCCTGTGGCAGAGAATTCCACAGATTCACCACTCTCTAAGTGAAGGGGTTTTTCCAAATCTCAGTCCTAAAAGGCTTCACCTTTATCCTCAAACTGTGACCCCTCGTTCTGGAACAGATGTTCTTAGGGAAACATACGGAAGAAGTGTGGCAAATGTTTGGGGATATTTGCGTGAGGTCCTGCATAGGTATGTTGCAATGAGACAGGGAAAGGATGGTAGGGAACAGGAACCGTGGTGTACAAAGGCTATTGTAAATCTAATCAAGAAGAAAAGAGCTTACGAAAGGTTCAAAAAACTAGGTAATGATAGAGACCTAGAAGATTATAAGGCTAGAAGGAAGGAGCTTGAGAATGAAATTAGGAGAGCCAGAAGGGGCCATGAGAAGGCCTTGGTGGACAGGATTAAGGAAAACCCCAAGGCATTCCACAAGTTTGTGAAGAGCAAGAGGGTAAGACATGAGAGAAAAGGACCAATCAAATGTGACAGTATGGAACCAGAGGAGATAGAAGAGATACTTAATAAATACTTTGCTTCAGTATTCACCACGGAAAAGGATCTTGGCGATGGTAAGAATGACTTGCAGCAGACCGAAAAGCTTGAGCATGTAGATATTAAAGAACAGGATGTGCTGGAGCTTTTGGAAAGCATCAAGTTGGATAAGTCACCGGGACTGGACAGGGTGTACCCCAGGCTACTGTGGGAAGCAAGGGAGGAGATTGCTGAGCCTCTGGTGATGATCTTTGCATCATCAATGAGGATGGGAGATGTTCTGGAGGATTGGAGGCTTGCAGATGTTGTTCCCTCATTCGAGAAAGGGAGTAGAGATAACCCAGGAAACTATAGGCCAATGAGTCTTACTTCAGTGGTTGGTAAGTTGATGGAGAGGCAGGAATTATGAGCATTTGGAGAGGCATAATATGATTTGGAATGGTCGGCAGGGCTTTGTCAAAGGCAGGTCATGCCTTACGAGCCTGATTGAATTTTTTGAGGATGTGACTAAACACATTGATGAAGGTAGAGCCGTAGATGTAGTGTACAGTTGAACTCAGAAGTTTACATACATCTTAGCCAAATACATTTAAACTCAGTTTTTTACAATTCGTGTCATTTAATCCTAGAAAACATTCCCTGTCTTAGGTCAGTTAGGATCACTACTTTATTTTAAGAATGTGAAATATCAAAGTAATAGTAGAGAGAATGATTTATTTCAGTTTTTATTTCTTTTATCACTTTCCCAGTGGGTCAGAAGCTTACAGACTTTGTTAGCATTTGGTAGCATTACCTTTAAGTTGTTTAACTTGGGTCAAATGTTTTGGGTATCCTTCCACAAGCTTCTCACAATAAGTTGCTGGAATTTTCTTCCATTCCTCCAGACAGAACTGGTGTAACTGAGTCAGGTTTGTAGGCCTCCTTGCTCGCACACACTTTTTCAGTTCTGCCCACAAATTTTCCATCGGATTGAGGTCAGGGCTTTGTGATGGCCACTCCAATACCTTGACTTTGTTGTCCTTAAGCAATGTTGCCACAACTTTGGACGTATGCATGGGGTCATTGTCCATTTGGAAGACCCATTTGAGACCAAGCTTTAACTTCCTGGCTGATGTCTTGAGATGTTGCTTCAATATAGCCACATAATTTTCCTTCTTCATGATGCCATCTATTTTGTGAAGTGCACCAGTCCCTCCTGCAGCAAAGCAACCCCACAACATGATGCTGCCACCCCCATGATTTACGGTGGGATTGTGTTCTTCGGTTTTCAAACCTCACCCTTTTTCCACCAAACATAACGTTGGTAATAATCTTCTGAAGTGTGTCTATTTCAATGTGAGGAGTATTGTGGGGAAGGCTGACGAGCTGAGGGCGTGGATTGACACATGGAATTACGACATTATAGCCATTAGTGAAACTTGGCTAAAGGAGGGGCAGGACTGGCAGCTTAATATTGCAGGGTTCCGATGTTTCAGATGTGATAGAGGCAGAGGGATAGAGGGTGGGGGGGGGGGTGGCATTGCTAGTCAGGGAAAATGTTACAGCAGTGCTCAGGTAGGACAGATTAAAGGGCTTGTCTATCAAGGCCATATGGGTGGAGCTGAGAAACAGGAAAGGTATAACCACATTAATAGGGTTGTATTGTATACCACCCAATAATCAGCGAGAATTGGAGGAGCAAATCTGCAGAGAGATAGCAGACAACTGCAGGAAACATAAAGTTGTGATAGTAGGGGATTTTAATTTTCCACATATTGATTGGGACTCCCATACTGTTAAAGGTCTAGACGGGTTAGAGTTTGTAAAATGTGTTCAGGAAAGTTTTCTAAATCAATATATAGAGGTACCAACTAGAGAGGATGCAATATAAGATCTCCTATTAGGAAACGAGTTAGGACAGGTGACGGAAGTGTGTGTAGGGGAACACTTTGGTTCCAGTGATCATAACACCATTAGTTTCAACTTGATCATGGATAAAGATAGATCTGGTCCTAGGGTTGAGGTTCTAAACTGGAAAAAGGCCAAATTTGAAGAAATGAGAAAGGATCTAAAAAGCGTGGATTGGGACAGGTTGTTCTCTGGCAAGGATGTGATTAGTAAGTGGGAGGCCTTCAAAAGAGAAATTTTGGGTGTGCAGAGTTTGTACGTTCCTGTCAGGATTAAAGGCAAAGTGAGTAAGAATAAGGAACCTTGGTTCTCGAGGGATATTGGAACTCAGATAAAGAAGAAGAGAGAGATGTATAACATGTATAGGAAACAGGGACCAAATAAGGTGCTTGAGGAATATAAAAAGTGCAAAAAAAACTTAAGAAAGAAATCAGGAGGGCGAAAAGAAGACATGAGGTTGCTTTGGCAGTGAAGGTGAAGGATAATCCAAAGAGCTTCTACAGGTATATTAAGAGCAAAAGGATAGTAAGGGATAAAATTGGTCCTCTTGAAGATCAGAGTGGTTGGCTACGTATGGAACCTAAAGAAATAGGGGAGAGCTTAAGTAGTTTTTTTGCATCTGTGTTTACTAAGGAAACTGGCATAGAGTCAATAGAAATAAGGCAAACAAGTAGTGAGGTCATGGAACCTATACAAATTGATGAGGAGGAGGTGCTTGCTATCTTGAGGCAAATCAGAGTAGATAAATCCCCAGGACCTGACAGGGTATTCCCTGGGACCTTGAAGGAGATTAGTATTGAAATTGCAGGGGCCCTGGTAGATATATTTAAAATGTCGGTATCCATGGGTGAAGTGCCGGAGGATTGGAGGATAGCTCATATTGTTTCCTTGTTTAAAAAGGCTCCAAAAGTAATCCGGGAAATTATAGGCCGGTAAGTTTGACATTGGTAGTAGGTAAATTATTGGAAGGAGTACTAAGAGATAGGATCTACAAGTATTTGGATAGACAGGGACTTATTAGGGACAGTAAACATGGCTTTGTGAGTGGTAGGTCATGTTTAACAAATCTATTAGTTTTTTGAGGAGGTTACCAGGAAAGTAGATGTAGGGAAGGCAGTGGATGTTGTCTATGTGGACTTCAGTAAGGTCGTTGACAAGGTCCCGCATGGGTGGTTAGTTAGGAAGATTCAGTCACTAGGTATACAAGGAGAGGTGGTAAATTGGATTAGACATTGGCTCAATGGGAGAAGCCAGAGAGTGGTAGTGGAGGATTGCTTCTCTGAGTGGAGGCCTGTGACTAGTGGTGTGCCACAGGGATCAGTGCTGGGTCCATTGTTATTTGTCATCTATATCAATGATCTGGATGATAATGTGGAAAATTGGATCAGCAAATTTGCTGATGATACAAAGATTGGAGGAGTAGTGGACAGTGAGAAAGGTTTTCAAAGCTTGCAGAGGGATTTGGACCAGCTGGAAAAATGGGTTGAAAATTGGCAAATAGAGTTTAATACAGACAAGTGTGAGGTATTGCACTTTGGAAGGACAAACCAAGGTAAAACATACAAGGTAAATGGTAGGGCACTGAGGAGTGCTGTAGAACAGAGGGATCTGGGAATACAGATACAAAAAAACCTAAAAGTGGTGTCACAGGTAGACAGGGTCATAAAGAGAGCTTTTGGTACATTGGCCTTTATTAATCAAAGTGTTGAGTATAAGAGCTGGAAAGTTATGATAAGGTTGTATAAGGTACTGGTGAGGTCGAATCTGGAGTATTGTGTTCAGTTTTGATCACCAAATTACAGGAAGGATATAAATAAGGTTGAAAGAGTGCAGAGAAGGTTTACAAGAACGTTGCCGGGACTTGAAAAACTCAGTTACAGAGAAAGGTTGAATAGGTTAGGACTTTATTCCCTGGAGCGTAGAAGAATGAGGGGAGATTTGATAGAGGTATATAAAGTTATGATGGGTATAGATAGAGTGAATGCAAGCAGGCTTTTCCCACTGAGGCAAGGGGAGAAAAAAACCAGAGGACATGGGTTAAGGGTGAAGAGGGAAAAGTTTACAGGGAACACTGGGGGGGGGGGCTTCTTCACACGGAGAGTGGTGGGAGTGTGGAATGAGCTACCAGGAAAAAGTGGTAAATGCGGGCTCACTTTTAACACTTAAGAAAAACTTGGATAGATACGTGGATGAGAGGTATATGGAGGGATATGGTCCAGGTGCAGGTCAGTGGGACTAAGCAGAAAAATGGTTTGGCACAACCAAGAAGGGCCAAAAGGCCTGTTTCTGTGCTGTAATGTTTCTATGGTTTCTATGGTCATTATGGCCAAACAGTTCAATTTTTGTCTCATTAGACAAGAGGACATTTCTCCAAAAAGTAAGTTCTTTGTCCCCATGTGCACTTGCGAACTGTCGTCTGGCTTTTTAATGGTGGTTTTGGAGCAGTGGCTTCTTCTTTGCTGAGCAGCCTTTCAGGTTATGTCGATCTGGGACTCGTTTTATTGTGGATATAGATACTTGTCTACCTGTTTCCTCCAGCATCTTCACAAGGTCCTTTGCTATTGTTCTGGGACTGATTTGCACTTTTTGCGCCAAATATGTTCATCTCTAGGAGGCAAAATGCATCTCCTTCCTGAACGGTATGACAGCTGCGTGGTCCCATGGTGTTTATACTCGCGTACTATTGTTTGTACAGACGAAAGTGGTACCTTTAGGCATTTGGAAATTGCTCCCACGGATGAACCAGACTTGATATCATTTTCTGACCTCAATCCGATAGAAGATTTGTGGGCAGAACTGAAAAAGCGTTTGCAAGCAAGGAGGCCTACAAACCTGACACCAGTTCTGTCTGGAGGAATGGAAGAAAATTCCAGCAACTTATTGTGAGAAGCTTGTGGAAGGCTACCCAAAGCATTGAACCAAGTTAAACAAAGGCAATGCTACCAAATGTGAACAAAGTGTATGTAAACTTCTGACCCACTGAGAAAGTGATGAAAGAAATAACTGCTGAAATAAATCATTCTTTCTACTATTATGCTGACATTTCACATTCTTAAAATAAAGTAGTGATCCTAACTGACCTAAGCAGGGAATGTTTTCTAGGATTAAATCAGGAATTGTGAAAAACCGAGTTTAAACATATTTGGCGAAGATGTACGTAAACTTTTGACTTCAACTGTATATGGATTTCAGCAAGGCATTTGATAAGGTACCCCATGCAAGACTTATTGAGAAATTAAGGAGGCATGGGATCCAAGGGGACATTACTTTGTAGATCCAGAACTGGCTTGCCCACAGAAGGCAAAAAGTGGTTGTAGATTGGTCATATTCAGCTGGAGGTTGGTAACCAGTGGTGCGCCTCAGGGATCTGTTCTGGGACCCCTACACTTTGTGATTTTTATAAATGACCTGGATGAGGAAGTGGAGGGATGGGTTAGTAAATTTGCTGATGACACAAAGGTTGGGGGTGTTGTGAGTAGTGTGGAGGGCTGTCAGAGGTTGATAACCATATGTAACCATATAACCATATAACCATTACAGCATGGAAACAGGCCATCTCGTACCTTCTAGTCCGTGCCGAAATCTTACCCTATCCTATTCCCACCGACCTGCACTCAGCCCATAACCCTCCATTCCTTTCCTGTCCATATATATATCCAATTTAACTTTAAATGACAACATAGAACCTGCCTCAACCACTTCTGCTGGAAGCTCATTCCACACAGCTACCACTCTCTGAGTAAAGAAGTTCCCCCTCATGTTACCCCTAAACCTTTGTCCTCTAATTCTCAACCCATGCCCTCTTGTTTGAATTTTTCCCACTCTCAGTTAGGAAGGGAGTTGAAAAAAGGACGACCAAGGTAGTAATCTCGGGATTACTGCCTGTGCTACGCGACAGTGAGAGTAGGAATGCAATGAGATGTAGGATAAATGCGTGGTTGAGAGATTGGAGCAAGGGGCAGGGAAATGGGTTTTTGATAGGATGCAAAACTGGGCTGAGAAGTGGCAGATAGAGTTTAACCCAGATAAGTGTGAGGTGGTTCATTTTAGTAGGTCAAATATGATGGCAGAATATAATATTAATGGTAAGACTCTTGGCAGCGTGGAGGTTCAGAGCTATCTTGGGGTCTGAGTCCATAGGATGTAGAGAGGATGTGGAAATTATAGGAAGGGTGCAGAGCAGACTTACAAAGATGTTACCTGAATTGGGGAGCATGCCTTATGAGAATAGGTTGAGTGAACTCAGTCTTTTCTCCTTGGAATGATGGAGGATCAGAGGTGACCTGATAGAGGTGTACAAGATAATGAGAGGCATTGATTGTGTGGATATTTAGAGACTTTTTCCCAGGGCTGAAATGGCTAGCATGAGAGGGCATAATTTTAAGGTGCTTGGAAGTAGGTACAGAGGAGATGTCAGGGGTAAGTTTTTTTATGCAGAGTGGTGAGTGCGTGGAATGGGCTGCTGGCAACAGTGGGTCTTTTAAGAGGCTCCTGGATAGGTACATGGAGCTTAGAAATATAGAGGGCTATAGTTCTGAGAAAGGACATGTTCAGCACAGCTTTGTGGGCTGAAGGACCTGTATTGTGCTGTAGGTTTTCTATGTTTCTATGTAAGTTTTTCACAAAAGTAATGGCTGCGTGGAATGCACTGCTGGCAGCGGTGGAAGCGGATACAATAGGGTCTTTTAAGAGTCTCTTAAATAAGTGCATGGAGCTTAGAAAAATAGAGGGCTATGTAGTAGGGTAACTCTAGGAAGTTTCTAGCGTAGGTTACATGGTCTTGGGCCAAAGGGCCTGTAGTGTGCTGTAGATTTCTACATTCTGTTCTATGTGTGAAGAGCCAATGAAATGGCATCAGCTGTGGGCCTGTCCATCCAGTAGGAAAATTGGATTGGATCCCAGCCATCTCTTAGACAGGATTTGATGTTTCATCATCAATATCTCAAAATCCTTCATCACTGTGGATGTAAATGCAGCTGGGTGATAGTCACTGAGGCAAGTCACCACGCTGGTCTTGTGCACCAGTACAATTGAAACCGGCCTGAAGCAGGTGAGTATCACATACTGCCAAGGCAAGAGGTTCAAGATCTCGGTAAACACACAAGCCAGTTGTCAGCACAGGACTTTAGTATGTAGCCAGGGACCCGTTCGGTCTTGATGCTTCATGTGGACTCACCCTCCTGACGGCAGTCTGCAGGTCAATTTCAGCGACTGAAATCATAGGATTATCAGCGGATGCTGGAGCATGCAATGATTTCTCCATGTTCTGACAGTCAAAGTGAGCATAGAATGCATTGAACTTATTTGGAAGCCGATCCCTACTGTCTTTTATATCACGTGATTTAACTTTGTAAGAGATGATTGCATTCAAGCCGTGCCACTGCTGATGAACATAGTAGTACAGCACAGTACAGGCCCTTCGGCCCACAATGTTGTGCTGACCCTTAAACCCTACCTCCCATATATACCCCCTCACCTTAAATTCGTCCATATACCTGTCCAGTAGTCTCTTAAGTTTCACTAGTGTATCTGCCGCCAGCACTGACTCAGGCAGTCTACTCCATGCACCAACCACTCTCTGAGTAAAAAAACCTTTTGCTAATATCCCCCTTGAACTTCCCACCCCTTACCTTAAAGCTATGTCATCTTGTGCTGAGCAGTGGTGCCCTGGGGAAGAGGCGCTGGCTGTCCATCCTATCTATTGCTCTTAATATCTTGTATACCTCCATCATGTCTCCTCTCATCCTCCTTCTCTCCAAAGAGTAAAGCCCTAGCTCCCTTAATCTCTGATCATAATCCATACTCTCTAAACCAGGCAACATCCTGGTAAATCTCCTCTGTACCCTTTCCAATGCTTCCACATCCTTCTAATAGTGAGGCGACCAGAACTGGACACAGTACTCCAAGTGTGGCCTAACCAGAGTTTTATAGAGCTGCATCATTACATCGCGACTCTTAAACTCTATCCCTCGACTTATGAAAGCTAACACCCCATAAGCTTTCTTAACTACCCTATCCAACTGTGAGGCAACTTTCAGGGATCTGTGGACATGTACCCCCAGATCCCTCTGCTCCTCCACACTACCAAGTATCCTGCCATTTACTTTGTACTCTGCCTTGCAGTTTGTCCTTCCAAAGTGTACCACCTCACACTTCTCCAGGGTGAGCTCCATCTGCCACTTCTCAGCCCACTTCTGCATCCTATCAATGTGTTGCCTGCAAACTTGCCAACCCACCCTTCTACCTCCACATCCAGTTTGTTAATAAAAATCATGAAAAGTAGAGGTCCCAGAACAGATCCTTGTGGGACACCACTAGTCACAATCCTCCAATCTGAATGTACTCCCTCCACCACCACCCTCTGCTTTCTGCAGGCGAGCCAATTCAGAATCCACTTGGCCAAACTTCCCTGGATCCCATGCCTTCTGACTTTCTAAATAATCCTACCGTGTGGAACCTTGTCAAATGCCTTACTAAAATCCATATAGATCACATCCACTACACTACCCTTATCTATATGCTTGGTCACCTCCTCAAAGAACTCTATTAGACTTGTTAGACATGATCTGCCATTCACAAAGCCATGCTGACTGTCCCTGATCAGACCATAATTCTCTAAATGCATATAGATACATCTCTAAGAATCTTTTCCAACAGCTTTCCCACCACAGACGTAAGGCTCTCTGGTCTATAATTACCTGGACTATCCCTACTATCTTTTTTGAACAAGGGGACAACATTCGCCTCCCTCCAATTCTCCGGTACCTTTTCCGTGGATAACGAGGACATAAAGATCCTAGCCAGAGGCTCAGCAATCTCTTCCCTTGCCTCGTAGAGCAGCCTGAGGAATATTCCGTTTGGCCCCGGGGACTTATCTGTCCTAATGTATTTTAACAACTCCAACACCTCCTCTCCCTTAATATCAACATGCTCCAGAACATCAACCTCACTCATATTGTCCTCACCATCATCAAGTTCCCTCTCATTGGTGAATACCGAAGAGAAGTATTCATTGAGGACCTTGCTCACTTCCACAGCCTCCAGGCACATCTTCCCACCTTTATCTCTAATCGGTTCTGCATTCACTCCTGTCATCATTTTGTTCTTCACATAATAGAAGAATGCTTTGGGGTTTTCCTTTACCCTACTCACCAAGGCCTTCTCATGCCCCCTTCTTGCTCTTCTCAGCCCCTTCTTATGCTCCTTTCTTGTTACCCTATATTCCTCAATAGACCCATCTGATCCTTGCTTCCTAAACCTCATGTATACTGTCTTTTTCCTCCTGACTAGATTTTCCACCTCACTTGTCACCCATGATTCCTTCACCCTACCATTCTTTATCTTCCTCACCGGGACAAACTTATCCCTAACATCCAGCAAGAGATCCTTAAACATCGACCACATGTCCATAGTACATTTCCCTGCAAAAGCATCATCCCAATTCACACCCGCAAGTTCTAGCCTTATAACCTCATAATTTGCCCTTCCCCAATTAAAAATTTTCCTGTCCTCTCTGATTCTATCCTTTTCCATGATAATGCTAAAGGCCAGGAAGCGATGGTCACTGTCCCCCAGATGCTCACCCACTGAGAGATCTGTCACCTGACCCGGTTCGTTACCTAATACTATATCTAGTATGGCATTCCCCCTAGTCAGCCTGTCAACATACTATGACAGGAATCCATCCTGGACACACTTAACAAACTCTGTCCCGTCTAAACCATTGGAACTAATCAGGTGCCAATCAATATTAGGGAAGTTAAAGTTACCCATGATAACAACCCTGTTATTTTTGCACCTTCCCAAAATCTGCCTCCCAATCTGCTCCTCGGTATCTCTGCTGCTACCAGGGGGCCTATAGAATACTCCCATAGAGTAACTGCTCCCTTCCTGTTCCTGACTTCCACCCATACTGACTCAAAAGAGGATCCTGCTACATTACCCAACTTTTCTGTAGCTGTAATAGTATCCCTGACCAGTAGTGCCACCCCTCCTCCCCTTTCCCCCCGCTCTTTATCCCTTTTAAAGCACTGAAATCCAGGAATATTGAGAATCCATTCCTGCCCTGGTGCCAGCCAAGTCTCTGTAATGGCCACTACATCATAATTCCATGTATGTATCCAAGCTCTCAGTTCATCACCTCTGTTGCTGATGCTTCTTGCATTGAAGTACATGCACTTTAGCCCTTCTACCTTACTTCCTTTACACCCTTTATTCTGCTCTCTTTCCTCAATGCCTCTTTATATGTTAGATCTGGCTTTACTCCATGCACTATACTTGCAGTTCTCGCATGACCTTTATCCTCCTCCATCTATCTATCTGCTCTAACACTCTGGTCCCCTTCCCCCTGCAAATCTAGTTTAAACTCCCCGGAGTAGCACTAACAAACCTTCCCGCAAGGATATTAGTCCCCCGCCAGATCAGGTGCAACCTGTCCCGTCGGAACAGGTCCCACCTTCCCTGGAACAAGGCCCAATTGTCCAGAATCATGAAGCCCTCCCTCCTACCCCAACTCCTTCACCAGGTATTTAGCTGCATTATCTTCCTATTCTGTGGGCATGTGGCCAAGTGGTTAAGGCATTGGACTAGTGACCTGAAGGTCGTGAGTTCGAGCCCCAGCCGAGGCAACGTGTGTTGTGTCCTTGAGCAAGGCACTTAATCGCATCACTCTGCGACGACACCGGTATCAAGCTGTATGGGTCCTAATGCCCTTCCCTTGGACAACATTGGTGTTGTGGAGAGGGGAAACTTGCAGCATGGGCAACTGCTGGTCTTCCATACAACCTTGCCCAGGCCTGTGCCTTGGAGACTGAAGACTTTCTAGGCGCAGATCCATGGTCTTGCTAGACTAACGGATGCCTTTATCTTCCTATTTCTGGCCTCACTAGCATGTGGCACAGGTAGCAATCCTGAGACTGCAACCCTGGAGGTCCTGTCCTTCAATTTCAATCCTAACTCCCTAAACGTTCTTTGCAAGACCTCCTCCTTCTTCCTATCCACGTCATGGTCCCTACATGGACCACAACATCAGGCTGCTCACCCTCCTTCCTGAGAGTACCTAGAACTCGATCTGAGATATCGTGAACTCTGGCACCAGGGAGACAATAGACTATCCGAGATTCTCAATCTCTCCCACAAAACCTCCTATCTGTCCCCCTAACTATCGAATCCCCTATCACTACTGCTCTCCTCTTTCCCCTCCTTCCCTTCTGAGCTGAGGGTCCAGTCTCGGTACCAGAGACGCGAGCACTGCAACTTGTCCCTGGTAGGTCGTCCCCACCAACATTATCCAAAATGGTATACTTATTGTTGATGGGAACAGCCACAAGTGTGCTCTGCTCTTTCTGTCTATTCCCCTTCCATCTCCTGATAGTCACCCAGCTACCTGCCTCCTGACTTTTAGGGGTGACTGTCTCACTGAAACTCCTGTTTATTTCTGCCTCTGCCTCACGAATGATCTGAAGTTCACCCAGCTCCAGCTCCAGTTCCCTAACTTGGTTTGTCAGGAGCTGCAGCTGGATGCACCTTTTACAGGTGTAGTCATCAGGGACAATTGTGCTCGCCCTGACTTCCCACATCCTGCAAATGGAGCACTCAACTGCTCTACCTGCTGCCTCCATTACCTACTAAGTTAATTAGAGTAATTAAAGCAACTTTCCCAGCCTTACCTCACTGGGAGCAAGCTCGTCCTCAGCCTCTGCTTGCTGAAGCCTCTCGAGCCAAAGCCTTCCTACTCTGTCTCCCTCTACTATGTCGCCCATACTATGAGCATTCCTTGTTGATTCAAGTTTGGTAAGTTTTCTGATGACACTATAGTTGGTGATGTAGTTGACAGCGAAGAGGATTGTCTATATTTACAAAATGATTTTGACCAGCTTGAAAGTGGGCCAGAGAATGGCATGTGGAATTTAACTTGGACAATTATGATTTGTTGGATGTTGGGAAGTTAAACCAGGACAACACTTGCACAGTAAATAGTATGGCCCTGGCTAGAATACAGTGATCAAGAGACAGAAGTAAAAAGTTGTCTTAAAGAAGACTCAAGGAGACAGGGCAGTGAAGAAGGTGTGTAGCACATTTGCTTTCCATGGTCAGGGCACCGAGTAGAAGAGTCCTGATGTCATATTGCAAATATACACGTCGCTGGGTGTCACCACAATTGGAGTATTGCGTGCATTTCTGGTCACTTTGAAGTAGGAGGGATGTCACCTGCCACAGTTACTTCCTCTGTCAGCTCATTCAATATACTGGCCACTCTCTGAGTGAAAAAGTTTCCCTTTAGGTTCCTATTAAATCTTTCACCTTAAGATTATGTCCATTAGATCTTGATTACCAAACCCTGGGAAAAAGATTGTATTCAGCCTGTCTATTCCCCTCATCATTTCATACACCTCAATAAGATCACATGTCATTCTCTTTTCCTCCATTGAAAAACATCCTTATCTGCTCAACCTCTCTCCATAACTCAGTCCCTTGAACCCTGACAATACAGTTGGAAATCTCCTTTGCACTTTTTCCAGCTTAATGGCATTATTTCTATAAAACGGTGATCAAGACTGTACACAATATTCTAGAGTAATACGTATAAAATGTTGGAGGAATTCAGCAGGTCAGGCAGCATCTAGGGAAAGGAATAACCAGTCATGTTTTGGGCCGAGAGCCTTCATCAGTCCTGAACACACTTTCTACACTTTCTAAACCCCAGTCTATGCTAAGAAAGTTAAAATGCCCTCCTGTGACCACCCTGTAATTCTTGCAACTTTCTGCAGCCTCACTGCATATTTATTCTTCTGCTTCACACTCTCTATTAGAGGGTTGGTGGTACAATCCCAACAAGTCTATATTTCTCAGCTTTACCCATAAAGCCTCAGTGGATGATCCCACAGCAATTTCATCTCGTACTACTGTTGCAATGTTGTCTTTCATCAGAAATGCATTTCCTCCTCCTTTCTTTCCTCCACCTCTATCCTGCCTATATCACCTGTACCCTGAAACAGTTAGCTGCCAGTCCTGTCCTTCCCTTAGCCATGTTCCTGTAATGGCTATAAAATCCTAATTCCACATAGCTATCCATGCCCTGAGTCCAACTGGCTTACCCCTCAGGCGTCTTGCATTGAAATAAATGCAACTTAATTCACCAGTCATTGTGTTAAGGTATGGAAACAAGCTCTTTGGCTCAACTTGTCTGTGCCAATTGTGTTGCCTAGTGA
The DNA here is from genome assembly GCF_030028105.1 of Mobula birostris. Lineage (NCBI taxonomy): Eukaryota > Metazoa > Chordata > Chondrichthyes > Myliobatiformes > Myliobatidae > Mobula > Mobula birostris. The sequence continues at coordinate 543,929 of NW_027274039.1, read as the reverse complement.
GCTGGTCCACACGTGACTCATAGCCCCCTAACCCTCTCCTATTCATGCCTAGCTATCGCAGCTAGACGACTTTTAAATATTGCTAATGTACCTGCGTCAGCCACTATTTCTGGAAGCTCATTCCAAATTTGAATGAAAAACCTGCCCCTTTTAAATCTTTCCTCAGACCCTGCCTGTCTTGCCTACTGACTTACTGTCATTGAATTCTATAGCAGCTTCTAGCCTCACATCTGCCTCCCCTCTGCTTTAGATTCCACACCGCTCCCTTTCCAATCCAGTTCAAACACTCTTTAGTAGCATTAGAAAATCTGCTTGCTAGGACATTGCTCTCCGTCCCGTTCTAGTGCGTTCTACTCCAGCTCCAGCTCTTTAGTGTGGTCAGCTAGGAGTGAAAATGAACACACTTCCCACAAGTGTAGTCCTCATGGACACGGGGAGACTCCCTGACTTCCCACATCCTACAGGATAAGCTACTGCCATCCTGACTCACCAAGTGTGAAGATTAAACTTGAAGGATCTTACCTGTGCTTATCTTGACACTTATCACTGCTCAGCTTCTTTGCAGAAGCCTCTCAGACAAGGCCTCAGCACTTTGACCTCAAACACTGCAGTTAGATCTCATAGTCTCTCTCAAAATAGCCACTTCGTAACAGGCATTCCACTGGAGCCTGTCTTCCTGTTATACCTGCAAGGCATGTTTAAATCTCTGCAGGGTCCCCTCCTCTACAGCTAAGGCTGCTGGGCCTCAGAAAACAACAAGTAAGGGAGATGCTCATGGTGCAACCTGTAATTGTCTTAATCAGAAAGTGAAGAAATTGGGGGAGAAAAGGCAAGGAATGAAGAGGAAATGGCAAAGGAAAGGACCAAAATAGAAAGAAACATAGAAATCCACAGCACATTACAGGCCCTTTGGTTCACAATGTTGTGCTGACAATGTAACCTACTCTAGAGCTGCCTCAAATTTCCCGACCTCTACTTTTCTATAGAAGAAAAGGCAAAAGAAGATGAAAAGAAGGAAGAGAGGTATGAATAAAAGAAGTTTAAAGTTCAAGGTACATTGATTTTCTAAGTATGTATACTATATGTAACTTCGAGATTTATCTCCTTACAAGCAGCTACAAAACAAAGAAACTCAATAGAACCAATTAAAATAAGACTGTCAAATACCCAATGTGCAAAAAACTACAACAAATCATGGAAATAATAAAAAGCAAGCAAATAACATTCAAAACTAAAGTTCACGTAAGTGAGTTTATGGCCACAAAGCCAGTCATCACTACTTGAGGAACTCAGGCTTAAAGTTGATGGTCTGGAGTCTGAGCTTCAAACACAGCGGCACATCAGGGAGGGGGAGAGTTACCTGGATTCTCTGTTTCAGGAGGTAGTCACACCCATTAGATCAGCTGCCTCAAATTCAGTCTGTGATCAGGAACAAGAGGGTGTGACTGCGAGTGAGGCGGGTAGTGGGATCCAAGAGACAGTGCTGGAGGAGCCTCAGCCCTTCAGCTTGTCCAGCAGGTCTGAGATTCTTGTTCCTGTGTGGATGAGACTGGGGGCTGTAGGAAGGATGAGCAACCTAACTGTGGAACTGTAGTTCAGGCAGCCATTCAAGAGGGAGATAGAAGAGAAATGTAGTGGTACTTGGGGATAGTATAGTCAGGGGAATAGACAGAATTCTCTGTCGCGAGGATAGAGTGTCCCAAAGGCTTAGTTACCTGCCTGGTGCTCAGGTTTGGGACATCTTATCTGACCTGCAGAGGAATTGGCAGTGGGAGGGGAAAGGTCCAGTTGTTGTGTTCATGTGGGCACCAACGACATGGGTAGAATGAGGAAAGAGGTTCTGCTGAAGGAATTTGGGCTGCTAGCAACTAAATTAAAAAGCAGAACCAAAAAGGTGGTAATCTCTGGATTACTACCTGAGCCACCTGCAAATTGGCATAGGGTCAAGAAGATTAAAGAGTTAAATGCGTGGCTCAAGGATTGGTGTGGGAGAAGTGGGTTTGAATACATGGGAAATTGGCACCAGTATTGGTGAAGGAGGGAGCTGTGCCAATGGGACAGGCTCCACCTGACCTGGATCCTAGCGAATCACATAACTAGGGCTGTGGATAGGGCTCTAAATTAAATTGTGGGAGGGTGGATTCAACAGATTGGAGAAGTATGGATAAAGTCAAAAAGAAAAGTGTGGATAAAGGTAAAGAAAAGCAAAAGATAAAAAAGAGAAAAGTGTGGAGTGAAGAACAGTTAAGTGCAAAAGAGTAAAAGATTATAAGATTTTAAAAGCACAACGAGTGTAAGGACACTTTATTTGAATGTCTGTTGTATTCAAAACAAAACAACAGGAATTCTGCAGATGCTGGAAATTCAAGCAACACACATCAAAGTCGCCAGTGAATGCAGCAGGCCAGGCAGCATCTCTAGGAAGAAGTGCAGTTGACGTTTCGGGCCGAGACCCTTCGTCAGGACTAACTGAAAGAAGATCTAGTAAGAGATTTGAAAGTGGGAGGGGGAGGGGGAGATCCGAAATGATAGGAGAAGACAGGAGGGGGAGGGATGGAGCCAAGAGCTGGACAGGTGATTGGCAAAAGGGATATGAGAGGATCATGGGACAGGAGGCCCAGGGAGAAAGACAAGGGGCGGAGGGAAAACCCAGAGGATGGGCAAGGGGTATAGTCAGAGGGACAGAGGGAGAAAAAGGAGAGAGAGAGAGAAAGAAAGTGTGTATAAAAATAAATAATGGATGGGGTACAAGGGGGAGGTGGGGCATTAGCGGAAGTTAGAGAAGTCAATGTTAGCGGAAGTTAGAGAAGTTAATGTTAGCAGAAGTTAGAGAAGTCAATGTTGGCGGAAATTAGAGAAGTCAATGTTGGCAGAAGTTAGAGAAGTCAATGTTGGCAGAAGTTAGAGAAGTCAACATTGACTTCTCTAACTTCCGCTAATGCCCCACCTCCCCCTTGTACCCCATCCGTTATTTATTTTTATACACACGTTCTTTCTCTCACTCTCCTTTTTCTCTCTCTGTCCCCCTGACTATACCCCTTGCCCATCCTCTGGGTTTCCTCTCCGCCCCTTGTCTTTCTCCCTGGGCCTCCTGTCCCATGATCCTCTCATATCCCCTTTGCCAATCACCTGTCCAGCTCTTGCCTCCATCCCTCCCCTTCCTGTCTTCTCCTATCATTTTGGATCTCCCCCTCCCCCTCCCACTTTCAAATCTCTTACTAGCTCTTCCTTCCGTTAGTCCTGACGAAGGGTCTCGGCCTGAAACGTCGACTGTACCTCTTCCTAGAGATGCTGCCTGGCCTGCTGCATTCACCAGCAACTTTGATGTGTATTCAAAACAAGGTCAGTGAACTTGTGGCTCAAATCAGTACAAACAAGTATGATTTAGTGGCCATTACAGAGACGTGGTTGCAGGGTGGAGAGGACTGGGAATTAAATATCCAAGGATATCAGGTCATACTGAAGGATAGGCAGGAAGGTAAGGGAGGTGGGGTAGTGCTCTTAATTAGGAACGATATCAGGGTAATAGTGAGAGACAATATAAGATCTAAGGAGCAGAATGTTGAATCCATCTGTGTAAAGATTAGGAATATTAAAGGGAAAAAAATCACTGGGTGGGAGCTGTCTATCGGCCACCAAATAATAACATTACAGTGACAGAGACAATAAACCGAGGAATATCTGAGGTGTGTAATAATGGAACAGCAGTTACCATGGGGGACTTTAACTTGCACATAGATTGGTTGTATGAAGTTAGTTGAGGCAGTCTTGAGATGGATTTCATAGAATGTATCCATGATGGTTTTCATGAACAGCAAGTTACTGAACCCACAAGGGAATGTGCTATCTTAGATCTGGTCTTGTGCAATGAGACAGGTAAAATCATTGATCTTGTAGTTAGGGATCCTCTTGGAAAGAGTGATCGCAATATCACTGGATTTCTCATACAAATGGAGGGTGCAATAGTTGAATCTAAAACCAGTGTATTACGCCTAAACAATGGAAACTATGAAGGGATGAGGGAGGATGTGACTAATGTAGACTGGGAACACAGTGTAGTGGGACAGTTGAGGAACAGTGGAAGACTTTCAAATAGATTTTTCACAGTGCTCAACAAAAGTATTTTCCAGTTAAAAGCAAGGACAGTAAGGGTGGGGACAGCCAGCCTTCGAAAACTAAGGAAATACAAGTTCAACTAAAAACGTATGCATACAAACTCACCAAGTGTAGTGGAAAACTGGAAGATTGGGAAAGCTTTAGAAAGCAACAAAGAACCACTAAGCGAGCAATAAAGAAAGGGAAGCTCGATTATGAAAATAAACAAGCACAAAATATGAAAATAGATAGTAAATGTTTTTATAATTAAATAAAGTGGAAATGGGTGGCTAAAGTGAAGACCATAAGATATAGGAGCAGAAGCAGGCCATTCAGCCCATTGAATCTGCTCTGCCATTCAACCTTGGGCTGATCCAATTCTTCTAGTCATCCCCACTACCCTGCTTTCACCCCATACCCTTTGATGCCCTGGCAAAGATAGTTTTTTTGGAGGACAAGAAGGGGAAATTGATATTGGGTAATGAGGAAATGGCCAAGGCATTGAATGACTATTTTGTGTCAGTCTTACCATTGAAGGACATGTCTAACATGCCAAAGAGTGATGTTATGAATGCGATGGGAGGTGAGGTGAGGACCTCGATACAATAGCTATCACTAAAGAGGTAGTGCTGAGCAAACTTGTGGGCCTGAAGATAGACAAGTCCCCTGATCCTGATGGAATGCACCCAGGGTGCTAAAAGAAATGGCAGAATTTTCGTAGAGGCTTTGGTGATAATTTACCAAAATTCTCTGGGCTCTGGGCATGCCCGGTGAATTGGAAGATGGTGAATGTCACATCACTGTTCAAAAAATGAAGTAGGCAAAAGGCAGGTAAATATATGCCAATTAGTTTAACATCTGTAGTTGGGAAAATGGTTGAAGCTATCATTAAAGAAGAAATAGTGAGATATCTGGAAAGAAATGGATCCATCAGGCAGACACAGCATGGATTCAGCAAAGGCAGATCCTGTTTGAAAAACTTACTGGAGTTCTTGAGGATATAATGAGCACAGTGGATAGAGGGGAACAGATGGACAGTATTTACTTGGATTTCTAGAGGGCGTTCGATAAGGTGCTGCATAAAAGACTTATCCATACGATAAGGGTGCATAGAGTTGGGGATAATGTATTCTCATGGATAGAGGATTGGTTAACCAAAAAAAAGCAGAGAGTTGGGATACATGGGTGTTCCTATGGTGAGTAATCAATGATGAGCGGTGTGCTGCTGGGCCCACAACTGTTCATGATATACATTAAAGATCAGGAAGAGGGGACTGAGTGTAGTGTATCTAAGTTTGCTGTTGATACTAAATTGAGTGGAAAAGCAAATTGTGCAGATGATACAGAGAGTCTGCAGAGAGATATATAGATAGGTTAAGTGAGAGGGCAAGGGTCTGGCAGATGGATTACAACGTTGGTAAATGCAAGCTCATCTACTTTGGAAGGAAAATTGAAAGAGCAGATTATTATTTAAATGGTAAATATTGCAGCATGCTGCTGTGCAGAGGGGCTTGGGAGTGCTTGTGCATGAATCACAAAAAGTTGGTTTTCATGTGCAGCAGGCTATCAAGAAGGCAAATGGACTGTTGGCTTTCATTGTGAGAGGGATTGAATTTAAGAGCAGGGAGGTTATGCTGCAACTGTACAGGATACTGGTGAGGCCACACCTGGAGTACTGTGTGCAGTAATGGTCTCCTTACTTGAGGAAGGATATACTGGCTTTGGAGACGGTGCAGAGGAGGTTCACCAGGTTGATTCCAGATATGAGGGGTTAGACTATGAGGAGAGATTGAGTCACCTGGGACTGTACTCGCTGGAATTCAGAAGAATGAGAGGAGGTCTTATAAAAATATGAACGGGATAGATGAGATAGAGACAGGAAAGTTGTTTTCACTGGTAGGTGAGACTAGTACGAGGGGACATAGCCTCAAGATTCAGGGGAGTAAATTTAGGATGGAGATGAGGAGGAACTGCTTTACCCAGAGAGTGGTGAATCTGTGGAATTCTCTGCCCAATGAAGCAGTGGATGCTACCTCAGCAAATATACTTAAGACAAGGTTGGATAGATTTTTGCATAGTAGGGGAATTAACGTCTATGGGGAAAAGGCAGGTGGGTGGAGATCTATCCATGGCCAGATCAGCCATGATCTTATTGAATGGCGAAGTAGGCTTGACGGGCCAGATGGCCTACTCCTGCTCCCATTTCTTATGGTCTTATGTTCTTATGTAGCTGGTCCAGGAGCCCGTTAGTTGCAGATAAGAGTAAACCTCCCCAAGCAGTGAGCTGAGCACCACTCTGTCCCTTGCTCCAGCTGTGACACCCTGACTTTTTACAATCTGCCCCGGCACTTACTTGGCCAATCACCGACTCATTCCTTGCTTTTGGAAGAATAGAAAAGAAAGTTGGAAGAAGGGTACAGAGCAGCTGAAGATTGGCAAAGGGTTGTCAAATGTAATGCACCCTTCACATTGCCAGGACACCAGGGTAGAAGGTGTAACTGAGGACTGGAACCAACACACTATGTTTGAATTTGTAATATCTAAGGATACATTCATTCAGTTTGGACATTGTAAAGTGGATCAGGTCTGCAATTGACAACAGAAATCCTCAGCTCAAGTCAGATGGAGGACTAGCATAAGCAGGCTGAACTGTCATTTAAGCACGAGCTTGGTCAGAAATGGGGTCAGGCGCTGAACAATAAATTGCACAGAGCTCAAAGAGGAAGAGCATGTGCAATGAAAGTAAAGGAAAAAATAAACAATGAGAAGGGATAAAAATAATGAATATAGTTTTCTGCCAAGGTAATGGGACAAAGAGGGCAATGCAGCTGGTGTTTGGGAGGAACATAATGTTTGTTAGAACATTAAAAAAAAAGTTGAGAACCTATGCATCACCCCTATGCAGTTACATTTCATATTGGCCCGCAAGTGAACAGACATAGGGTTTTCCCATCTGTAAACATGCTAATTTGTTGCATCAGTGGCTGGATAGATTTCAAGAGATATGAGCCAAAACTCATAGGCGATTGCTATGTGTGAGGGTTCTCTGGGCCTGTTGAGAGCCATATGTACTGAAGCTGTACATCATCAAACTTTATTACTTACCTTGCTTCTTTAAAACAGGAGGCAAGCACGAACTTTTGAGATTCTGACATCTGCCCCAGTCCCATTCTGTGGCAATGTCCAAATCTGAGCATGAAATCACTTGGATCTTTCATGCAGGGATAATGCCAAAACAGATACATGTTAATCAGATATACAACACCCCCCTTTCACTCTCTTACCTCCCTCATCTCTCTCTCCTTTTCTCTTCTGTACAATGGAGAAGCCAGAGGATGGCATAGACTTCGTCCCTTCATTTATTGATGAGCCCAGAACTAATAAACTCCATTAAGAATTCAACAAAAAGAGATTTTCGAACTCTTGCAGGTAATTTCAAAATTCTATTGGTCAGGGAGTTTCAAGATCAGACCTAGTGTAATGAAGGGTATATTTCCAACTCAGGATGGAGCAGAATCTGCAGGTGCTACTGCTTTCATGCACCTACTGTCCTTGCTGTGTTTGGTTTTTGAAGTTGCATGTATCGGAGGGATAGCAAGGTAGGCAGAGGGGATAGTGTGGCTCTACTGGTAAAGAATGGCATCAAATCAGTAGAAAGATGTGACATAGCATCGGGAGATGTTGACTCCTTGTGCGTTGAGTTAAGAAACTGCAAGGATAAAAGGACGTTGATGGTAGTTATATACAGGCCTCCCAACGGTGGCTGGGAGGTGGACCACAGATTACAACAGGAAATAGAAAACGTGTGTCAAAAGGGCAATGTTATTGTAGTCATGGAAGATTTTAACATGCAGATCGATTGGGAAAGTCAGGTTGGTAATGAATCTCAAGAGAGTGAGTTTGTTGAATGCCCAAGAGATAGCTTTTTAGAGCAGTTTGTCATTGAGCCTACTAGGGGATCAGCTATACTGGACTGGGTGTTATGTAATGAACCGGAGGCGATCAGCTTAAAGTAAAAGAACACTTGGGAACTCGTGATCACAATATGACTGAGTTCAATTTGAAATTTGATAGGGAGAAAGTAAAGTCTGATGCACCAGTATTTCAGTGGCGTAAAGGAAATTACAGTGATTTGAGAGAGGAGTTGGCCAAAGTAAACTGGAAGGAGCTGCTGGCAGGGATGTCAGCAGAGCAGCAATGGTGTGCATTTCTGGGAAAAATGAGGAAGGTGCAGGACATGTGTATTCAAAAACAAAGAAATACTCAAATGACAAAATAGTACAACCGTGGCTGACAAGGGAAGTCAAAGCTAATGCAAAAACAAAAGAGGGGGCATACAACAAAACAAAAATTAATGGGAAGATGGATGATTGGGAAGTTTTTTTAAAACCTACAGAGAGCAACTAAAAGAATCATTAGAAGGGAAAAGATGAAATATGAAAGCAAGCTAGCAAATAATATCAAGGTTGATAGTAAACACGAGGAAATCTGCAGATGCTGGAATTTCAAGCAACACACAGAAAAGTTGCTGGTGAACGCAGCAGGCCTCGGGTCTTGGCCCGAAATGTCGACTGTACCTCTTCCTAGAGATGCTGCCTGGCCTGCTGCATTCACCAGCAACTTTTATGTGTGAAGGTTGATAGTGAAAGCTTTTTCAAGATGTTAAAAACTAAAAGAGAGATAAGAGTGGATATAGGACCGCAAGAAGATGAGGCAGGAGATATAATAACGGAGGACAAGGAGGTGGCAGCTGAACTAAATGAGTATTTTGCGACAGCCTTCACTGTGGAACACACTAGCCGTAAGGAAGTGAAGTGAGTGCAGTTACTGTTACAAGAGAGAAGGTGCTCAAAAACTGAAAGACCTAGAAGTACCTGGGTTATCCAGACCTGATGAACTGCACTCTAGGGTTCGAAAAGAGGTAGCATTAGAGATTGTGGTGGCATTAAAAATGATCTTTCAAAAATCATTGGACTCTGGCATGGTGCCAGAGGACTGGAAACTTGCAAATGTTATTACACTCTTTAAGAAAGGAGGAAGGCAGAAAGGAAATTATAGACCAGTTAGCCTGACCTCACTGGTTGGGAAGATGTTAGATGCAATTGTTAAGGATGAGGTGATGGAGTACTTGGTGACACAAGACAAGATAGTACAACACCAACATGGTTTCCTTCAGGGAAAATCCTGCCAGACAAACCTGTTGGAATTCTTTGAGGAGATTACAAGTAGGATAGATAAAGGGGATGTCGTGGATGTTGTATATTTGGACTTTCAGAAGGCCTTTGACAGGGTGCCACATATGAGGCTGCTTACCAAGTTAAAAGCCCATGGTATTACAGGAAAGTTACTAACATGGTTAGAGCATTGGCTGATTGGTAGGAAGCAATTGAGAATAAAAGGATCCTTTTCTGGTTGGCTGCCAGTGACTTGTGGTGTTCCACAGGGGTCAGTGTTGGGATCATTTCTTTATATGCCGTATATAAATGATTTAGATGATAGAATAAATAGCTTTGTTGCCAAGTTTGCAGATGATATAAAGATTGGTGGAGGGGCAAGTAGTGTTGAGGAAACAAGTAGGATGCAGAAGGACAGATTAGGAGAATGGGCAAGAAAGTTGCAAATAAAATACAATGTTGGAAAATGCACAGTCATGCACTTTGAAAGTAGAAATAAATGTGCAGACTATTTTCTAAATGGGGAGAAAATCCAGGAATCTGAAATGCAGAGGGACTTGGGAGTCCTTGTGCAGAACACTCTGAAGGTTAACTTCCAGGTTGAGTCGAGTCGTTGTGTGAGGAACGCAAATGCCATGTTAGCATTAATTTCAAGAGGACTAGAATACCAGAACAAGTATGTGATGCTGAGGGTTTATGAGGCACTGGTGAAGCCTCACCTTGAGTATTGTGAACAGTTTTGGGCCCCTCATCTTAATAGAGATGTGCTGGCATTGGAGAGGGCCGGAGGAGGTTCACAAGGATGATTCCAGGAATGAAAGGGTTATCATATGAGGAACATTTGATGGCTCTGGGTCTGTACTCACTGGAATTTAGAAGAATGGGGGGTTATCTCATTGAAACCTTTCTAATATTGAAAGGTTTAGACAGAGCAGATGTGAGAAAGGATGTTTCTCAATGTGAGAGGGTCTAGGACAAGAGGGTACAGCCTCAGGATAGAGGGGTTCCCTTTCAAAACAGAGATGCAGAGACATTTCTTTAACCAAAGGGTGGTGAGTTTGTGGAATTTGTTGCCACATGCAGCTGTGGAGGCCGGGTTATTGTGTGTATTTAAGGCAGAGATTGATAGGTTCTTGATTGGACATGGCATCAAAGGTTACGGAGAGAAGGGCAGGAACTGGGTTTCAGGAGGAGAGAAAAAAGCCATCAGCCATGATTGAATGGCGGAGCAGATTCAATGGGCCAGATAGCCTAATTCTTCTCCTATGTCTTATAGTCTCCTCTTCTCCATCTTAAAACTACTCCCCCAAATCTTGAGGCCATGCCCCCTAGTTCTAGTCTCACCTACCAGTGGAAATAAATTTCCTGTCTCCATCTTATCGATCCCTTTCATAATCTTATGCATGTATAAGATCCCCTCTCATTCTTCTGAATTCTGGCGAGGACAGTCCCAGGTGACTCAATCTCTCCTCACAGACTAACCCCCTCATCTCTGGAATCAACCTGGTGAACCTCCTCTGCACCACCTCCAAAGCCATTATGTCCTTTTCCAAGTAAGGAGACCAGAACTGCACACAGTACTCCAGGTGCGGCCGCACCAGTTCCCCGTAGAGTTGCAGCACAACCTCCCTGCTCTTAAGTTCACTCCCTCTAGCAATGAAGGCCAGCATTCCATTTGCCTTCTTGATAGCCTGCTGCACCTGCAAACCAACCTTTTGTGACTCATGCACGAGCACTCCCAAGTCCCTCTGCACAGCAGTATACTTTATTTTTTTTACCATTTAAATGATAATCCGCTCTTACATTTTTCTTTCCAAAGTAGATGACCTTGGACTTACCAGCATTGTACTCCATCTGCCAGACCTTTGCCCACTCACTTAACCTATCTATATCTCTCTGCAGACTCTCCATATCTTCTGCACAATTTGCTTTTCCACTCAATTTAGTATCATCAGCAAACGTAGATACACTACACTCAGTCTCCTTTCCAGATCACTAATGTGTATTGTGAACAGTTGCGGGACCAGCATTGACCTCTGCAGCACACCACTCACCACTGATTGCCGACCAGAGTAACACCCATGTATCCCATCTCCCTGCTTTCTATTAGTTAACCAATCCTCTATCCATGCTAATACATCTCCCCCAACTCTATGCATCCTGAGACCACAACAGGATGAGGGAGGAGATGGCTAATGTGGATTGGGAACACAGCCTATGTGGTAGAACAGTTGAGGAACAGTGGAATACTTTAAAAGAGATTTTTCACAGTGCTCAACTAAAGTATATTCCAGTCGAAAGTAAGGAGAGTAAGTGTGAGGAGGGCCAGCCTTGGATAACTAAGGAAATAAAAGATGGTATCAAATTAAAAACTCATGTGTACAAAGTCACAAAGAGTAGTGGGAGACTGGAGGATTGGGAAAACTTTAAAAAGCAACCAAGAACAACTAAACAAGAAATAAGGAAAGGGAAGTTAGAGTATGAAAGTAAATTAGCACAAAATATAAAAACAGATAGCAAAAGTTTTTATAAATATGTAAAGCGGAAGAGGGTGGGTAAAGTCAATGTAGGTCCCTTGGAAGACGAGAAGGGGAAATTGATATTGGGTGATAAGGAAATGGCTGAGGCATTGAGCGACTATTTTGTGTCGGTCTTCACGGTGGAGGACATGTCTAATATACCAAAGAATGATGTTATGGACAAAATGGGAGGTGGGGACCTCGATAAAATCACTGTTACTAAAGAGATAGTGATGAGGAAACTAGAGGGCCTGAAGGTAGATAAGTCCCCTGGTCCTGACGGGATGCATCCCAGCGTGCTGAAGGAATTGGCCGAGGTCATAGTAGACACGTTGGTAATCATTTATCAAAACTCTCTAGACCCTGGGCAGGGCCCGGCAGATTGGAAGATAGCAAATGTCACGATACTTTTTTAAAAAGGATGTAGGCAAAATATGAGCAACTGTAGGCCAGTTAGCTTAACACCTATAGTTGGGAAAATGCTTGAAGCTGTCATTAAGGAAGAAATAGCGGAACATTTAGAAAGGAGTGGTTCCATTAAACAGACGCAGCATGGATTCAGAAAGGACAGGCCTGTTTGACAAACTTACTGGAGTTCTTTCAGGATATAATAAGTGCAGTGGATAGAGGGGAACAGGTGGATGTTGTATACTTGGATTTCCAGCAGGTGTTCGATAAGGTACCACACAAGAGTCGTTATCAATAAGATACGGGTGCATGGAATCAGAGGAAGTGTATTGGCATGGATAGTGGGTTGGTTAACCAATAGAAGGCAGAGAGTTGGTATAAATGGGAGTTTCTCCGGTTGACAGTCAGTGGTGAGTGGGGTGCCACAGAAGTCGGTGCTGTTTACCATTTACATTGATGATTTGGAAGAAGGGACTGAGTGTACTGCAGCAAAATTTGCTGTTGACACTAAACTGAGAGGAAAAGCAAATTGTACAGAGGATGTGCAGAGTCTGCAGAGGGATATAGATAGGTTAAGTGAGTGGGCCAAGGTCTGGCAGATGGAATACAATATTGGTAAATGTGAGATCATCCACTTTGGAAGGAATAATAAAAGAGCAGATTATTATTTTAATGGTGAAAGATTGCAGCATGCTGTTCTGCAGAGGGACTTGGGAGTGCTTGTTCATGAATCGCAAAAGGTTGGCTTGCAGGTACAATAGATTATTAAGAAGGCAAAGGGAACGTAGGCCTTCATTGCTAGCGAAATTGAATTTAAGAGCAGGGAGGTTATGCTGCAACTGTACAGGGTACTGGTGAGGCCGTACCTGAGTACTGTGTTCAGTTCTGGTCTCCTTACTTGAGGAAGGATATACTGGCTTTGGAGGCAGTGCAGATGAGGTTCACCAGGTTGATTCCAGGGATGAAGGGGTTAATCTATGAGAGATTGAGTTGCCTGGGACTATGCTCTGGAATTCAGAAGAATGAGAGGGGATTTTATAGAAACATATAAAATTTTGAAACGGGTAGATAAGATAGAAATAGGAAAGTTGTTTCCATTGGTAGGTGAAACTAGAACTAGGGGACATTGCCTCAAGATTCAGGGGAGAAGATTTAGGATGGAGGTGAGGAGGAACTGTTTTTCCCAGAGAGTGGCGAATCTGTGGAATTCTCTGCCCAGGGAAGCAGTTGAGGCTTCTTCACTAAAATATTTAAGAAACAGTTAGATAGATTTTTACATAGTAGGGGAATTAAGGGTTATGGGGAAAAGGCAGGTAGATGGAGCTGAGTTTACGGACAGATCAGCCATAATCTTATTGAATGGCGGGGCAGGCTCGATCGGCCAGATGACGTACTCCTGCTCCTATTTCTTATGCTGTTATCTTATGGATAAGATCTTATTTTATCTATGCATCCTTATCTATATTGAGGTCCACACCTCTCATTGCATCCATAACATCTGTCTTTGGCATGTTAGATGTGTCCTCCACCGTGAAGACCGACACAAAATAGTCATTCAAAACCTCGGTCATTTCCTCATTACCCAATATCAATTGTCCCTTCTCTTCCTCCAAGGGACCTACATTCACTTTAGCCACCCTTTTCTGCTTTATATACAAACATCTGTACTTCTAAAAAGTTTTACTATCTGTTTTTATATTTTGTGCTGGTTTATTTTCATAACTTAGCTTTCCTTTCTTTATCGCTCGCTTAGTGGTTCTTTGTTACTTTTTAAAGTTTTCCCAATCTTCCAGTTTCCCACTACCTTTGGCGACTTTGTATGCACAAACTTTTAGTTTGATGACTTCTTTTATTTCTTCAGTTATCCAAGGCTGGCTCTTCCCACACTTACTGTCTTTGCTTTTACCTGGAATATATTTCTGTTGGGCACTGTGAAAAATCATTGAAAGTCTTCCACTGGTCCTCAACTGTCCCTCCAAATAGCTTGTCTACACTAGCCAAATCCTCCTATATCCCAGCGTAGTCTCCATTGTTTAGGCATAGTACACTGGTTTTAGATCGAACTATTGCACCCTCCATTTGTATGAAAAATTCAATCATTATGTGATCACTCTTTCCAAGAGGATCCCTAACTACAAGATCACTAATTTTACCTATCTCACTGCACAGGACCAGATCTAAGATAGCACATTCCCTTGTGGGTTCAGTAACTTGCTGTTCATGAAAGCCATCATGGATACATTCTTTGAAGTCCTCCTCAAGACTGCCTTGGCCAACTTGATTCACCCAATCTATGTGCAAGTTAAAGTCCCCCATGATTACTGCTGTTCCATTCTTACATGCATCAGATATTTTTAGCTTATTGCCTGTGCCACTGTGATGTTGTTTTTCAGTGACCTATAGACAACCACCCAGTGATTTTTCTCCCTTTAATATTTTAACCCTTACCCAGATGAATTCAACATTCTGCTCCTTAGATCTTATATTGTCTCTCCCATTGCCCTGATCTCATCTTGAATTAAGAGAGCTATGTCACTTCCCTTACCTTCCTGCCTCTCCTGCCATGTTACCTGATATCCTGGGATTTAATTCCCAATCCTCTCCACCCTGCTAACACGTCTCTGTATTGGCCACTAAATCATAGCCCTTCGTACTGACTTGTGCCACAAGTTCACTGACCTTGTTTCAAATAACACAGCCATTCAAATAAAGTACCCTTACACTCACTGTGCTTTTAAAATCATGTAATCTTTTACTCTTTTGTAATTGACTTTTCTTCACTCCACTCTTACTTTTCTTTTCTATCTTTTACTTTTTCTTTATCTTTAGCCACACTTTTCTTTTTTTTAATTTATCCATACTTTGACAATCTGTTTCCTCTCGTCTTTCTACTGTCTATCTCCCCTTTCCATTCTGATGTAGGGTCTCTGTTGACAACTCCTTTCTTTCCCTGCTTGAGTTCCTCCAGAGCTTCTTATTGCTCCATATTCCAGCATCTGCAATTTTCTACATTTTCATTCAGGCTACGTTTGGTCAAATACTGCCTTAATACAACTGGTATTTGGTTGGACAACTTTTTATTAACCAGTGCCATCACAATGGAACAAATGGTCTCCTTCTGAATTACGAAGTTTTTATTATTCTATGCATGCAAGTCAATATTTGAAAGATGGCTATTGACCCCGAAATTATCACTAAACTTATTCACCTCTGTGAAAACCACTTCTTGCATAAAAATATACCTCAGTGGGTTCAGTTTCTAATTTAAATTGTTTGAATAGAATATATCAACTAATTGAGAACTAAATGGATGTCATATCATATTTGGGAATAATGATTGCATATTGCAGTAAAGATCTGCCTTCGCCTTATTACAAGGTCAGAGCCCATGCTGCCAACAGTTTGCATTTTAATGAGATTCCCATTTTTGACTGAAGAATGACTGATCACAAAATCCTCTGTCAACATTATTGGTCTTTGTATGACCACTTATAATAAGAGGAGTTCCTTTATCCCACCCTCAGCACATATCCGAAACCTTGGTTTTCCTCATAGTGCCATTACCATTCCAGTTCCCAGCTTTTGTGCCTAGGAAGGTATCACCGGGTGAAGGTTTTGCAACAGAGGACAAATTCTATAAATTCATGTTGCCATTACTGTTCACAATCTTTTACTGCTCTTTCTTAGTGGGTGAATTCAACTATTTCAAAGTCATAGAAGCAATGTAAAATCCTGAAAAGAGATAAGATGATTTAGTCCCAAGTCTAACACTTCCAAAAGTCAGTTTTGATGTGAAGTTTCCATTTGAAGAACTGAGCAACCTGACGATCCCAGGCTGCACAGCTTAGCAATACTGGCGCGGCACCTGAGACAGTCCATCAGTTTCGCAAAGAAAACACTGTTTCTTTTGAACCATTCTGTGTTGATTCTATGCTGTAGGGAGACAGGGTTCCATAGGCTCAGAAGTGAATTCTTTACAACGGTAGCACTGTTCAACAAAGAGCAGCTTGCATTTCTTCCATCTTGTGCAGCAGTTCTACAAAGGTTGGTCTTTGAGCAAGATAGTGGCTCCAGCAGCTCAACATAACATTGTAGATCTAAATTAAAAATGTGACAAAGAGAAGGTTCTCATTGTGGTGCCCAGTATATTGAAATAAACACCATAATAAACAAATAAACAATGATTGATGGGTAACAGCTTTGAAAATGTTATTCAGTTGTTAATTCATTACGTATGACAGAAGAATGCAGCCATACTGCTCTTTAACTGTCCCGTCCATCTTTACATGATAACTTTACCCTCCAATTTTTTAATTCCTTTTTGAAAGTTCCTTTGAATTTGCTTTCACTAGTCTTTCATGCAGTAGATTGATAATAACTCACTGCATGCAAAATTTTTCTTCACCTTCTCTCATAACTTTATACATCTCATTCTTGTCACCTCTCAGCCTTGTTTGTTCCCAAGAATACAAACAAACCGATCCCACTTCTACTGATAATTCAAGCCCTCCAATCGAAAACACAAACCTTTTCTGCACTCACTCAGTTTATCAACATCCAGTGTACAGTACGTGACTGCTTTGCTTGCACCTTTGGAAACAGCTCTATTTCTATCTTTTTTTTCCCTTTTCAAGACTGTTTTGAAGACCCTGACCTGGAGTTACACTCTGACTTGGGTTCTTTGTGGGAATGGGACCTGCTGTCAGGGCCTCACAACCGGCTGCTTTTTTGATGTGCCAAGGACGTGGCCTGGATGACTAGCGCACCACCTTCAGGGTGTCAATTTTCGTGGCTCTGGAGACCGGCTGATTCAAGGCCAGTGCTCCTGACTGAGGCGTCGCAGGAGAACACGGAACATCGGGGCAGCGGGTTAGCTGCCGGCTGTGTGCCCAAAGACCTGAACCTTTCCGGGGTTGATTCTCTGGGCGCAGAGCTTGGAAAAAGCGACGCAACGGGCTTTTAACATCATAAATCAGTGAGCTGTTTGTTATGTCGCCCCCTTCGCTGTGAAACGAGCATACCTCTCTTTCTCCTATTTGGGGGGGGGAGGGAGGGGAGAGGGAGAGAGAGTGGGGGGGAAGAGAGAGAGAGGGGGGAAGAGAGAGGGGGGGGAAGAGAGAGAGGGGGGGAAGAGAGAGAGGGGGGGAAGAGAGAGGGGGGGGAAGAGAGAGGGGGGGGAAGAGAGAGAGAGAGGGAAGAGAGAGAGAGGGGGAAGAGAGAGAGAGGGGGAAGAGAGAGAGAGGGGGGAAGAGAGAGAGGGGGGAAGAGAGAGAGGGGGGAAGAGAGAGAGGGGGGGGAAGAGAGAGAGAGAGGGGGAAGAGAGAGAGAGGGGGAAGAGAGAGAGAGGGGGGGGAAGAGAGAGAGAGGGGGAAGAGAGAGAGAGGGGAAGAGAGAGAGAGGGAGGAAGAGAGAGGGGGGAAGAGAGAGGGGGGGAAGAGAGAGGGGGGGAAGAGAGAGGGGGGGAAGAGAGAGGGGGGGAAGAGAGAGAGAGAGGGGGGAAGAGAGAGAGAGGGGAAGAGAGAGAGAGGGGGAAGAGAGAGAGAGAGGGGGAAGAGAGAGAGAGGGGGAAGAGAGAGAGAGAGGAGAGAGGGGGGAGAGAGAGAGGGGGAGAGAGAGAGGGGGGAGAGAGAGAGAGGGGGGAAGAGAGAGAGGGGGGAAGAGAGAGAGGGGGGAAGAGAGAGAGGGGGGAAGAGAGAGAAAGAGGGAGGAGAGAGAGAGGGGGGAGAGAGAGAGAGGGGGAGAGAGAGAGAGGGGGGAGAGAGAGAGGGGGGAGAGAGAGAGGGGGGAGAGAGAGAGAGGGGGGAGAGAGAGAGAGGGGGAGAGAGAGAGAGGGGGGAGAGAGAGAGGGGGGAGAGAGAGAGAGGGGGAGAGAGAGGGGGGAGAGAGAGGGGGGAGAGAGAGGGGGGAGAGAGAGGGGGGAGAGAGAGGGGGGAGAGAGGGGGAGAGAGAGGGGGAGAGAGAGGGGGAGAGAGAGGGGGAGAGAGAGGGGGGAGAGAGAGGGGGGAGAGAGAGGGGGGAGAGAGAGGGGGGGAGAGAGGGGGGGGAGAGAGGGGGGAGAGAGGGGGGGAGAGAGGGGGGGAGAGAGGGGGGGAGAGAGGGGGGGAGAGAGGGGGGAGAGAGGGGGGAGAGAGGGGGAGAGAGGGGGGAGAGAGGGGGGAGAGAGGGGGGAGAGAGGGGGGAGAGAGGGAGGAGAGAGAGGGGGAGAGAGAGGGGGGAGAGAGAGGGGGAGAGAGAGGGGGAGAGAGAGGGGGGAGAGAGAGGGGGGAGAGAGAGGGGGGAGAGAGAGGGGGGAGAGAGAGGGGGGGAAGAGAGAGAGAGAGGGGAAGAGAGAGAGAGGGGAAGAGAGAGAGAGGGGAAGAGAGAGAGAGAGGGGAAGAGAGAGAGAGGGGAAGAGAGAGAGAGAGGGGAAGAGAGAGAGAGGGGAAGAGAGAGAGAGAGAGAGAGATACACACACACACACACACACACACACACACACACACACACACACACACACACACACACAAGGTATGTCAAATTACCGGGTGAATGAGTAGTCTTTGAGGGACTGCAAGTCTGTGGCTTTATTGATGCTTTGTTGCACGCTTGAGTGCTCAGTGGAGGACGTTGATGCTTTTTTGCTGGTGGGGGAGGGGGGTTCATTGCCTTGCTGCTGCTTGTGTGTGGGAGGGGGAAGCTGGAGGGGGCTTTGGGGTTCTAGCATTTAACTGTCATTCATTCTTTGGGGCACTCCTCTGTTTTCATGGATGTTTATGAAGGAAAAGAATTTCAGGATGTATATTGTATACATTTCTCTGACATTAAATGTACCTATTGAGATGTTGAGTTCTTTCACCAGTTTGGTTTTTGCTCCAGATCTCTGCTGCTACAGTTGCTTGTGTTTCAATGTAGATAATGTTTAATCATTCTGCCTTCATCAATGCTCTCTACTACTTCAGTGAGGAGGAATTTTGTCAAAACCCAGAGAGCTGTGAATGTATTGAAAACATTTAGCATGGAGTCTAATGGACATCCAAAGAACAAGAGAATAAAGGGCAGAGTGAGAAACAAACAGGAAGCTAAGACCAGATCAGCCCTGATCCAGTGGTGAAGTAGGCTTGATGGGCTTATTGGCCTGTTTACTGTTTACTTCCTTCTGACAGAAGCTAGGTGATAGTTAGAGCTTCTGTTGAAGTTACTTTAGAGAGGGAGCAGAATCCCTAACTACTTCTAAAATGGACACCAAGCATTAGTCTTGAGCAGCATGTTATGTGAAACCTCCATAAGTCATCCATAAGCCTACTGCTTATATAATCTTTTCATGGCATCATTTCTATAACTTCTTCCATCCCTGCAATCTTATGGGATATCTAAACTTGTAATCCTTTCTTGCAATTCTAATTCATTAGAGCTGTGACTTTAGTTCCCTCATCGTTCTGGAATTCCTTCATAAACCCTTCCTCTTAACATCTCTCTTACTCAAATTTTTCATTTTAAAATGTTTTTCATCAACCAAAGTATGATGTAGTAAGTTCCTCATATCTGAATTGATGAAAAAATATTGAATCTTGAAAGGAGTTTGGATAGGCACATGGATGGAAGGAATACAGAGGGCTGAACTATGTGTGCGTCAATGGGAATAGGCAGAATAATGGGTCAGCATGGACTAGAAGGACTGAATGGTTTGTTTCTGGGCTGTAGGGCTCTATGACTAAGTAATGAATAGGAACATGAGTAGATCATGACTGATTTCAATCTCAGTTCCATTTTCCAACAGTCTCCCCATAGTCCTGGCTTTTGTTAAAACCAAAATAATCTATTGAATGGACTCAATGATTGAGCTACCATAACCTACTGAGTTAGACAATCCCAAAGATTTATTGTCACTGAGTGAAAGATATCATCAACTTTACTTTGAACCAATGTCCCCCCGGCCTCCTGCACCCCTCAAGCAGGGGGAGCTGGTCACCCAATGCTCTGCTGCTCAGATGAGGGGGGAAACTTGGTGCCCCCCCCCCCCAGTTCCTCACCATATCAATGGGGGAATCTGGTAGCCCTCCTGGTTCCCCACCATACAGATGGGGAAGCCCGGTGTGCCCTGGTTCTCCACTCCTCAGACAGGGAAAATTTGTCCCTGAATCCTGCCTGTTGAGCCCTGTACGAATTTCCAAGTGGCAATGAGATTGTACCTTATTTTTCTGTACCCAGCAAAATGTTTCCCCAAATCACCCGTACTCTTTGTACAGCTAACCTCCATCCCAGTGAAATAATCTGCTGAATGTTCACTGCACTCCATGCACACCTAAATATGTTGGTCTTTCAGAGACAAATAGTTATAGAACAGTACAATACAGGGTGTCCATTCTGAGCTATTAATCTGTCTTGTCCCATCGACCTATTGATGCAGTTATAAAGAAGGCAAAGCAGTGGCTATATTACATGAGGAGTTTGAGAGTCTACAAATGTACCATACAGAGCACTCTGACTGGTTGCATCACTGTCTAATATGGGGGGGCTGCCTCACAAGATCGAAATAAGTTGCAGAAACTTGTAAAATTAGTCAGCTCTATCATGGGTACCGGCCACTGTGATATCCAAGACATCTTCAAGGAGCGGTGCCTCAGGAAGACAGTATCCATCATTAAGGATCCCCATCACCCAGGACATCCCCTCTTCTCACTGTTACCCTCAAGAAAGAGGTCAGAAGCCTGAAGACACACAATCAGTGATTCATGAACAGCTTCTTTCCCTCTGCCATCCAATTTCTAAATGGACATTTCACCCATGAACACTAACTCTCTGCTTTTTTGTTTCTGTTATTTTCCACTACTTCTTTTAACTGAACTATTTAATAGAAATGTAGATTTATAAACAAACTTAATATAACTTCATTTTTTCCTCTATTTATATATCTATCATGTACTTCATTGTACTGCTGCCATAAAGTTAACAAATTTCATGACATATGCTGGTGATATTAAATCTGATTCTGACCTGCACCCAGACCATAGTCTTTCATACCACTTCCATCCATGTACTTAGCCAAACTTCTCTTAAGTATTGAAAATGAACCTGAATCCACGACTTTCACTGGCAGCTCATTCAACACTCTCACCACCCACCGAGTGAAGAAGTTTTCCTTCATGTTCCCCTTAAATATTTCACCTTTCACCCTTAAGCTATAAACTCAAGTAAACGCTCATGTAACCTCTGGAAAAAGCTGCTTGCATTTACCCTATCACAATCTTGTATAGTCATACTTTATTGATCCCGAGGGAAATTGGGTTTCGTTACAGTCAGAGTGATTGTAGAGAATGCTTCAGGTACTGTTAATCACAGGTAACCTTGACCTCTCTACATATTTTTAATTGCTGTCATTTTTGTTCGGTAACACTCTTGTGATACAAAGGTAACTTTTAATATATCAAAAATGAATTATGAAATAGGAGTCTGTTATTTTGCGTTCTGCTGAGAATTCAGTTCCAGCTTTAGCACATCAGAATGAATTTTTCTCACACTTTTCTAAGTTCAAAGTACATATATGTCACCATATACAACCCTGAGATTCATTTTCTTGCAGGCATTCACAGTATATAGAAAGAAACATAATAGAATCAATGAAAAACATATACAACAGAGGTGGATAAACAACCAGTATGCAATAGGTAACAAACTGTGCAAATACAAAAAGAAAAGAAAAAGAAAATAATAATAATAATAATAATAAATAAGCAATAAATATCAAGAACCCGAGCTATAAAGTCCTTAAAGGTGAATCTTTATGCTGTGGAATCAATTCAGTGTTGGGGTGTTTGGATGATGCAGAGGAACGTGGTCATCATTCTGGAATCAGTTCAGTGTTGGGGTGTCCGGGTGTTGAAGAGAACGTGGTCATCGTTCTGGGATCAGTTCAGTGTTGGGGAGTCTGGATGTTGAAGAGGAATGTGGTCATCGTTCTGAAATCAGTTCAGAGTTGGTGTGTCTGAATTTGAAGAGAACGTGGTCATCGTTCTGGATTCGGTTCAATGTTGCGGTGACTGGGTGTTGAAGAGAACATGGTCATCATTCTGGAATCAGTCAGTGTTGGGTTGTCTGGATGTTGAAAAGGAACATTATCATCGTTCTGGAATCAGTTCAGTGTTGGAGTGTCTGGGTGTTGAAGAGAATGTGGCCATCGTTCTGGAATCAGTTCAGTGTTGCGGAGTCTGGGTGTTGAAGAGGAACGTGGTCATCATTCAGGAATCAGTTCAGTGTTGGGGTGTCTGGGTATTGAAGGGAACGTGGTCATCGTTCTAGAATCAGTTTAGTATTGGGGTGTCTGGGTGTTGAAGCGTACGTGGTCATCGTTCTGGAGCAGTTCAGTGTTGGGGTGTCTGGGTGTTGAAGAGAATGTGGTCATCATTCTGGAATCAGTTCAGTGATGATGTGTCTGGGTGTTGAAGAGGAATGTGGTCATTGTTCTGGAATTAGTTCAGTGTTGGGGTGTCTGTATGTTGTAGCGGAATATGGTCATAAGATAAGTCATGTAAATGACAATGTCATGCAGGCGAATGGAAACCCTTACTGTAACAGTGAAAATTAAGAAGTGGATTTTGGATTTTGTTACTACTGATCTGTAGCACTGGGCCCAGCAGAGTAACAGGTGGTCCCTTCAGGAACTGTGATCCATTTTCCCTTCACACACCTTAACTCAAAAAAACAGATCCTTGATCTACCAAATTTCAGTTTAACTATGAGTTCCAGTCTGAAGCTTTCTGCCAAGTGGACATCATCGACAGTGGATGTAATCTACATGGACTTTAGCAAGACATTTGACAAGGACCCACATGGGAGTTTGGTCAAGAAGGTTCAGTTGCTCAGCATTCAAGATGAGGTAGTAAATTGAATTAGATATTGGCTTTGTAGGAGACCCCATAGAGTGGTAGTAGATGGTTGCCTCTCTGTGACTAGTGAAGTGCTGCAGAGATCGGTGCTAGGTCCACTGTTGTTTGGCATCTCCATCAATGATCTGGATGATAATGTAATTAACTGGATCAGAATATTTGTGGATGAAATCAAGACTGGTGATGCATCGAACAGTGAGAAAGACTGTCATGGCTTGCAGTGGGATCTGGACCAACTGGAAAAATAGGGTGAAAAACTGAAGATGGAATTTAATGCAGACAAGTGTGAGGTGTTGCACTCTGGCAGGACCAACAAGGGTAGGTCTTATACAGTGAATGGTAGGGCACTGAGAAGTATGGTAGAACGAGGAGATCTGGGAATACAGGTCCATAACTAGTTGAAAATGGCATCACTGGTTGATAGTGTCGTAAAGAAAGTCTTTAGCACATCGGTCATAAATCAAAGTATTGAGTTCAGGAGATGGGATGTTATGTTAAAGTTATATAAGACACTGATGAGGGCTTATTTGATGTATTGTGTGGAGATTTGGTCACCAACCTATCGGAAAGATGTAAGTAACATTGAAAGAGTACAGTGAAAATTTACAGGGATGTTGCTGGGTCTGGAAGACTTAATTATATAGAAAAATTGAATAGGTTTGGACTTTATTCCTTAGAATGTAGAAGATTGAGTGGAGATTTAATAGAAGTATACAAAATTATGAGGGGTATAGATAGGGTAAGTGCAAGCAGGCTTTTTGAATTGAGGTTTGGGTGGGGCTACAACTAGAGGTCAAGGGTTAAGGGTGTAAGGTGAAAAGTTTAAGTGAAACATTAGGGGAAGCATCTTCACTCGGAGGCTCATAAGAGTGTGGAACAAGTTGGCAGCGCAGCCCTACTGGTTGTTGTGGTGGGAGATTTTAATTTCCTAAATATGTATTGGCATCTCCCTAAAGTGAGGGATTTAGATGGGGTGGAGTTTGTTAGGTGTGTTTAGGGAGGTTTCTTGACACAATATGTAGATATGCCTATAAGAGGAGAGGCTGTACTTGATCTGGTATTGGGAAATGAACCTGGTCAGGTGTCAGGTCTCTCAGTGGGAGAGCATTTTGAAGACAGTAATCAGAATTCTATCTCCTTTACCGTAGCATTGGAGAGGGATAGGAACAGACAAGTTAGGAAAGTGTTTAATTGGAGAAAGGGGAAATTTGAGGCTATCAGGCAGGAACTTGGAAGCATAAATTGGAAACATGTTCTTAGGGAAATGTACGGAAGAAATGTGGCAAATGTTCAGGGGATATTTGTGTGGGGTTCTGAGTAAGTATATTCCAATGAGACATGGAAAGGATGGTAGGGTACAAGATCTGTGGTGCACAAAGGCTGTTGTAATTCTAGTCAAGAAGAAAAGAAGAGCTTTCAAAAGGTTCAAAAAACTAGGTAATGATAGAGATCTAGAAGATTATAAGGCTAGCAGGAAAGAGCTTAAAAATGAAATTAGGAGAGCCAGAAGGAGCCATGAGAAGTCCTTGGCAGACAGGATTAAGAAAAACCCCAAGGCATTCTACAAGTATGTGAAGAGCAAGAGGATAATACGTGAAAGAAAAGGACCAATCAAGTGTGACAATGGAAAAGTGTGTATGGAACCGGAGGAAATATCAGAGTACTTAATGAATACTTTGCTTCAGTATTCACTAAGGAAAAGGATCTTGGCGATTGTAGGGATAACTTACAGTGGACTGAAAAGCTTAAGAATGTTATATTAAGAAAGAGGCTGTGCTGGAGCTTTTGCAAAACGTCAAGTTGGTTAAGTCACTGGGACAGGAAGGGATGTACCCCAAGCTACTGTGGGAAGCGAGGGAAGAGATTTCTGAGCCTCAGGCAATGATCTTTGCATCATCAATGAGGATGGAAGAGGTTCCGTAGGATTGAAGGGTTGCGGATATTGTTCCCTTATTCAAGAAATGGAGTAGGGATAGCCCTGGAAATTATAGACCAGTGAGTGTTACTTTGGTGGTTGGTAAGTTGATGGAGAAGATCCTGAGAGACAGGACTTATGAACATTTGGAGAGGCATAATATGATTAGGAATAGTCTGCATGGCTTTGTCAAAGGATGGTCATGCCATACAAGTCTGATTGAATTTTTTGAGGATGTGACTAAGCACATTGATGAAGGTGGAGCCGTAGATATAGTGTATATGAATTTTAGCAAGGCATTTGACAAGGTACCCCATGCAAGGCTTATTGAGGAAGTAAGGAGGCATGGGATCCAAGGGGGCATTGCTTTGTGGATCCAGAACTGGCTTGCCCACAGAAGGCAAAGTGTGGTTGTAGACGGGTCATATTCTGCATGGAGGCCGGTGACCAGTGGTGTGCCTCAGGGATCTGTTCTGGGACCCCTTCTCTTTGTGATTTTTATAAATGACCTGGATGAGGAAATGGAGGGATGGGTTAGTAAATTTGCTGATGACACAAAGGTTGGGTGTGTTGTGGATAGTGTGGAGGGCTGTCAGAGGTTACAACAGGACATTGATAGGATGCAAAACTGGGCTGAGAAGTGGCAGATGGAGTTCAACCCAGATAAGTGTGAGGTGGTTCATTTTGGTAGGTCAAATATGATGGCAGAATATAGTATTAATGGTAAGACTCTTGGCAGTGTGGAGGATCAGAGTGATCTTGGGGTCCAAGTCTATAGGACACTCAAAGCTACTACACAGGTTGATTCTGTGGTTAAGAAGGCATACAGTGCATTGGCCGCCTTCAATCTTACGAGTGAGTTTAAGAGATGAGAGGTATTGTTGCAGCTATATAGGACACTGGTCAAACCCCACTTGGAGTACTGTGCTCAATTCCGGTTCCCTCACTATAGAAAGGACATGGAAGCGATAGGAAGGGAGCAGAGGAGATTTACAAGGATGTTGCCTGGATTGGGGAGCATGCCTGATGAGAATAGGTTGAGTGAACTTGGCCTTTTCCCCTTGGAGCGACGGAGGATGAGAGGTGACTTGATAGAGGTGTATAAGCTGATGAGAGACTTGATTGTGTGGATAGTCAGAGGATTTTTCTCAGGGCTGAAATGGCTAGCACAAGAGGGCATAGTTTAAGGTGCTGGGGAGTAGGTACAGAGGAAATGTCAGGGGTAAGTTTTTTACAGAGAGAGTGGTGAGTGCATGGAATGGGCTGTCAGCAGCAGTGGTGGAGGCAGAAACGATAGGGTCTTTTAAGAGACTCCTGGATGGCTACATGGAGCTTAGAAAAATAGAGGGCTATGGGTAAAGC
Source organism: Mobula birostris (assembly GCF_030028105.1). NCBI lineage: Eukaryota > Metazoa > Chordata > Chondrichthyes > Myliobatiformes > Myliobatidae > Mobula > Mobula birostris. Next base: position 517,594 of record NW_027274039.1, on the reverse strand, counting down.
CTAGGCAGTTCTGAGGTAGGGACATGTTCGGTACAGCTTTGTGGGCCGAAGGGCCTGTATTGTGCTGTATTTTTACTATGTTTGTATGCAACATTGAAGAGAAGTTTGGATAGTTAAATAGATGGTGGGCATGGAGGGCGGTGGTCCTGGTACAGGTCAGTTGAAGTAGGCGGTTTAAATGGCTCAGTATGGACCACATGGCTGAAGGGCCAGTTTCTGTGCAGTACTTTTCTTTAACTCTAAGTGATCTCAAGAAGCTCAATTATATTTCAATCTTTCCATGGATTCAGTTTCATGTGTTCCTCCCCACCCACTACAAAGAACCAGATTTAAACATTTGTTCTACTATACAGCTGCTTACCTCTCTTGGACAGTCTTGGGGTGCTGGTAGGCGTCTGGTTTTTAGGACTTCGAGCATCTGGAAGACCATGTGTCCTTGTTTATCTGAACCAATCATTCTTTGATACTCCTTTTAAAAAAACGGAAAAGATGACTGTGCCTCCTGAGGTTTCTCCCTTGTTCATATTGGGTGGAGCAAGCAGACACATGCAACTTCTTCACCCAAATGCAAATCTGATTTAATCAGTCTCCTAATCCAACTCATTCTTTCCCAGTACTTAATGACTATTCAGACTTTTCTGACCAAACACTCAGAAAAGTAACCCAACCACTATCTATTGACCATCCTAGCTACTCTGCATTGTCTTTCTGTATATTTTAAAATTGATTTTTAAGTTATCTTACACATTTTTAAAGCTATTAATGGTCTGAGACCAGAGAACATCACAGAAGCACTTTCAATTTACTATCCTGCTGGAGCTCTCAAGTCTTCTTCTCTTGGTTTCTTTAAATTTAAGCAATTTCTGTCAACAGGTAATTGGCAGGTCAGCTTGTTTGAACTATGCTACTAAACTGGACTGCAATACCTAAAACTATAACGGATGCAGTCTCAGTTGACACTTATAAACACCCGCTCAAAACCTATTTATTTCACCTTGCTTTGAACTGACATCTGTTTGTCTTTTATTTTCGTGTTTGCACTTTATGTAAAGCACTTTGAACTACATCGCCTGCAGAAAAAGTACTCTATGAATAAGTTATTATTATCTGTGTTGCTCTTAAAGCTGCCCCACAGAAGACAATCTGCCTCTTCCGTTAGTTTCCTCAGTAGTCTCAGGAGCTAATAAACTGAAGACCCAGCAGACTGCAGATGCTAGAATACAATCTTCTAGAAGAACTCAGTGAGCAGCACCTATTGGATGGAGGTGGGAGGGTGAGGAGAGGGATTAAATGGATATTGGGGATTCCAAGGCTCTATTTCAAAAATAAGTTGTGAATTAGACCATAAGATATGGGAGCAGAATTAGACCATTTGGCCCATTGAGTCCGCTCTGCCATTTTATCATGACTGATCCAATTTTCCTTGCAGCACCAGTCTCCTGCCTTCTCCTCATATCCCTTCATGTCCTGGCCAATCAAGAACCTATCAAACTCTGCCTGAAATATACATTAAGACTTGCCCTGCACGGCTGCCTGTGGCAAAGAATTCCACAGATTCACCACCCTCTGGATAAAGAAATTCCTCCCCATCTCCGTTCTAAAAGGACGTCCATCTATTCTGAGGTTGTGTCTGCTAGTCTTAGACTCTCCCACCATAGGCAACATCCTATCCACATCCACTATAAGGAAGTTCACGGTTCAATAGGTTTCAATTAGGTCACCCCTCATTCTTTTTTTTATTCTACTGAACAGAGGCTCTGAGTCATCAAGCACTTCATATGAAAAGCTACTCAGTCCTGGACTCATTTTCACGAACCTCCTTTGAACCCTCTCCTGTTTCAGCATATCTCTTCTAAGATAAGGATCCCAAAACTACTTACAATACTCTGGCTCACCAGTACTTTATAAAGTCTCGACATTACATCCTTGCTTTTATATTCTAGTCATCTTGAAACAAATGCCAACTTTGCATTTGCCTTCCTTACTACAGACTCAACCTGCAAATTACTGTCACCTTTATGGAATCCTGCACAAGGACTTCTGACTCCTTTCGCACCTCAGTTTTTGTATTTTCTCTCCATTTGGAAAATAGTCTATCCTTTCATTTCTTCTTCCAAAGTATATGACCATACACTTTCCAACACTGTATTCTATCTGCTATTTCTTTGCCAATTCTCTTAATCTGTCTAAGTCCTTCCGTAGCTTCTCTACATCCTGAAAACTACCTTCCCCTCCACTTTTCATATTGTCTGCAAACCTTTTACCAGGTGTATGTAACAAGCAACAAATCCAACAATTCCAATATCCAAATCATTGACAAACAACCCAAAAACAATTGGTCCTAACATAGACACCTGTGGAACACCACTAGTCACCAGCAGCCAAACAGAAAAGGCTCCCTTTATTCCCACTCTTTACCTCCTACCAGTAAGCCACTGTTTTCTCCTGAAACACCAGGGGCTCATAGCTAGCTAAGCTGCCTCAAGCATGGCACCTTGTCAAAAGCCTTTGCAAAATCCCAGGACACAACATCAAGCAATCTTTTGCCTACGCTGCTAGTTATTTCCTGAAAAATTTCTCAGGCAAGATCTTCCCTTTATGAAACTATGCTGACTATGGTGTGTTTTATCAGGTGTCTCCAAGTCCCCTGAGACCTCATCCTTAATAATCGATTCCAACATCTTCCCAACCACTGAGGTCAGACTAACTGGCCTATAGTTTCCTTTCTTCTGCCTCGCTCCCTTCTTGATGAGTAGAGTGACATTTGTAATTTTCCATTTTTCCAGATTAATTCTCGAATCAATTGGTTCTCAAAAGATCATTACTAATGCTCAAAGCTGCTGCGCAGGTTGATTCTGTGGTTAAGAAGGCGTACGGTGTATTGGCCTTCATCAATTGTGGAATTGAATTTAGGAGCCGAGAGGTAATGTTGCAGCTACATAGGACCCTGGTCAGACCCCACTTGGAGTACTGTGCTCAGTTCTGGTCGCCTCACTACAGGAAGGATGTGGAAGCCATAGAAAGGGTGCAGAGGAGATTTACAAGGATGTTGTCTGGATTGGGGAGCATACTTTATGAGAATAGGTTGAGTGAACTAGGCCTTTTCTCCTTGGAGTGACGGAGGATGAGAGGTGACCTGATAGAATTGTATAAGATGAAGAGAGGCATTGATCGCGTGGATAGTCAGAGGCTTTTTCCCAGGGCTGAAATGGCTGCCACAAGAGGACACAGGTTTAAGGTGCTGGGGAGTAGGTACAGAGGAGATGTCAGGGGTAAGTTTTTTACTCAGAGAGTGGTGAGTGCGTGGAATGCGCTGCCGGCAACGGTGGTGGTGGCGGCAGTTATGATAGGGTCTTTTAAGAGACATTTAGGTAGGTTCATGGAGCTTAGTAAAATAGAGGGCTATAGGTAAGCCTAGTAATTTCTAAGGTAGAGACACGTTCAGCACAACTTTGTGGGCCGAAGGGCCTGTATTTTGCTGTAGGTTTTCTATGTTTCTATGTAATGCCTCCACAATCTCTTCAGCCCCCTCTATCAGAACTCTGGGGTGTACACCATCTGGTCCAGGTGACTGATCTATCTTCAGACCTTACAGTTTCCCAAGAACCTTTTCTCTAGTTGTGGTAACTTCACACACTTCATGACCTGGCATCTGAAACTTCTACAATACTGCTAATCCCTTCCACAGTGAAAACTGATGCAAAATACCTACTCAGTACATCTGTCATTTCCTTGTCTCCCATTACTTCTTCTCCAGCATCATTTTCCAGTGGTTCAATATCCACTCTCGCCTCTCTTTTCACTTTATGTATCTGGAGAAACTTTCAGTATCCTCTTTAATATTATTGGCTAGCTTACATGTATATTCAATCTTTACCTTCTTAATGACTTTTTAGTTGCCTTCTGTTGTTTTTTTAAAAGCTTCCCAATCCTCTAACTTCCCACTGATTTTTGCTCTATTATATGCCCTCTCTTTGGATTTTATGTTGGCTTTGATTTCTCTTGTTATCATGATTGTGTCATCTTTCCTTTAAAATACTTCTTCCACTTTGGGATGTATACATCCTATGCCTTCCGAATTGCTTCCAGAAATTCCAGCCATTGCTGCTCTGCTGTCATCCCTGCTGTGTTCTTTTCCCATCAATTCTGGCCCAATCCTCTCTCATGCGTGTGTAATTCCCTTAACTGCAGCACTTCTTTTATTCACAGTTATTTTGTAAATAACACTATTCTTTGCAATTCTGGTCAGATGCTAAATGCATTTCATTGGGTTTTTATCTGTACTTGACACAATGACAATAAAGCTGAATCTGAATCTAACTGCACTGTAATACTGATTCATCTAACCTTAGCCTCTCTCTCTCAAATGCTAGGGTAAATCCGATCATATTATGATCATTTTTCCATCTGGTTTCTTTTACCTTGGGCTCTCTAATCAATTTTGGTTCATTACACAACACCCAATCCAGAGTATCTGATCCTCTAGTTGTTCAATCATGAGCTGATCTTAAAAGCTATCTGTTAGGCATTCTAAAAATTCCCCCCTCTTGACATCCAGCACCAACTTGATTTTCCCAATTTGCCCTCATGTTGAAATATCCCATAACTATTGTAACATTGCCCTTGTAGTTTGTAGACCACATCGTTGCTACTGTTTGGAAGTCTGTATATAACTCCCATCAGGGTCTTTTTAACTCTTTTACATTTTTAGCGCTAGTTAGGTGCTAAACCAAAAGATGGGGCCTCCAGGGTAAGTTCTCTGGAAGATGAGAGTAGTAATCAATGCATTGAGCTGAAAGTGATGGGGAGATCTTAAATGGATTTTTGTCTCTGTATTTACTTGGTAGATGGACACAGAGTCTATAGAAATGAGGCAAAGCAGCAACGATGTTATGAACCCTAGACAAGTTACAGAGATGGAGGTGTTTGCTGTCTGAAGCCAGTTAGGGTGAATAAATTCACAAGGTTTGACAAGGAGTTCCTTCAGACTCTGTGGGAGGCTAGTGTAGAAATTGTAGGGGCCCTAGCAGAGACATTTAAAAGATCCTTTGCCACAGCTGAAATACCAAAGGATTGGAAGATAGCTAATGTTGTTCCATTGTTTAAGAAAGGCTCTAAGAATAAACCAGAAAACTATAGGCTGTTGAGCCTGACATCACTGGTGGGAATGTTATTGGGAGGTACTCTAAGGGACCAGATATGAATGTTGGGATAGCATGGACAAATGAGAGATAACTAACATGGCTTTATGTGTGATAGGTCGTGTCTAACTTTTGATTTTTTTTTGAGGAAGTTACAAGGAAAGTTGATGAAGGTAAAACAGTAAATGTTGTCTACATGGTCCTTAGCAAGGCATTTGACAAGGTCCCACATGGGAGGTTAGTCAAGGAGGTGCAGATGCTTGGCATTCAAGATGAGGTAGTAAGTGCAATGGACATTGCCGCGGGTGTCCACAGTGAAAAAGAGCTTTAAGTCATTAAGAAGGTAAAGATGGAACTTAAAAGTAAGCTAGCCAATAATATTAAGGAGGATACAAAAGTTTCTTCAGATACATAAAGTGTAGAAGAGATGAGAGAGTGGATATCAGACCACTGGAGAGGTAGTAATGGGGGACAACAAAATGGTGGACAAACTGAATAAGTATTTTCCATCAGTCTTCATGATGGAAGATGCTAGTAGTATGATGGAAGTTCCAGGTGTCAGGGGTCATGAAGTGTGTGAAGTTACCATTATGAGAGAGAAGATTCTTGGGAAACTGAAAGGTCTGAAGTTAGTTAAGTCACCTGGACCAGGTGGTATACACTCCAGAGTTCTGAAACAGGTGGATGTAAAGACTGTGGAGGCATTAGTAATAATCTTTCAAGAAAGACTAGATTCTGGAATGGTTCTAGAAGACAGGAAAAATGGAAATGTCACTCCACTCTTCAAGAAGGGAGAGAAGCAGAAGAAAGGAAACGATAGGCCAAGTTAGTCTGACCTCAGTGGATGGGAAGATGTTGGAGTTGATTATTAACATAGAACATAGAATAGTACAGCACAGTACAGGCCCTTCAGCCCACAATGTTGTGCCGACCCTCAAACCCAGCCTCCCATATAACCCCCCACCTTAAATTCCTCCATATACCTGTCTAGTAGTCTCTTAAACTTCACTAGTGTATCTGCCTCCACCACTGACTCAGACAGTGCATTCCACACACCAACCACTCTCTGAGTAAAAAACCTTCCTCTAATTTCCCCCTTGAACTTCCCACCCCTTATCTTAAAGCCATGTCCTCTTGTATTGAGCAGTGGGGCCCTGGGGAAGAGGCGCTGGCTATCCACTCTATCTATTCCTCTTACTATCTTTTACACCTCTATCACATCTCCTCTCATCCTCCTTCTCTCCAAAGAGTAAAGCCCTAGCTCCCTTAATCTCTGATCATAATGCATACTCTCTAAACCAGGCAGCATCCTGGTAAATCTCCTCTGTACCTTTTCCAGTGCTTCCACATCTTTCCTATAGTGAGGCGACCAGAACTGGACACAGTACTCCAAGTGTGGCCTAACCAGAGTTTTATAGAGCTGCATCATTACATCGCGACTCTTAAACTCTAACCCTCGACTTATGAAAACTAACACCCCATAAGCTTTCTTAACTACCCTATCCACCTGTGAGGCAACTTTCAGGGATCTGTGGACAAGTACCCCCACATCCCTCTGCTCCTACACACTACCAAGTATCCTGCCATTTACTTTGTACTCTGCCTTGGAGTTTGTCCTTCCAAAATGTACCACCTCATCCTTCTCTGGGTTGAACTCCATCTGCCACTTCTCAGCCCACTTCTGCATCCTACCAATGTCTCTCTGCAATCTTCAATAATCCCCTACACTATCTACAACACCACCAACCTTTGTGTCATCTGCAAACTTGCCAACCCACCCTTCTACCCCCACATCCAGGTTGTTAATAAAAAACATGAAAAGTAGAGGTCCCAGAACAGATCCTTGTGGGACACCACTCGTCACAATCCTCCAATCTGAATGTACTCCCTCTACCATGACCCTCTGCCTTCTGCAGGCAAGCCAATTCTGAATCCACTTGGCCAAACTTCCCTGGATCCCATGCCTTCTGACTTTCTCAATAAGCCTACCGTGTGGAACCTTGTAAAATGCCTTACTAAAATCCATATAGATCACATCCACTGCACTACCCTCATCTATATGCCTGGTCACCTCCTCAAAGAACTCTATCAGGCTTGTTAAACACTATCTGACCTTCACAAAGCCATGCTGATTGTTCCTGATCAGACCATGATTCTCTAAATGCCCAGAGATCCTATCTCTAAGAATCTTTTCCAACAACTTTCTCACCACAGACGTAAGGTTCACTGGTCTATAATTACCCAGACTATCCCTACCACCTCTTTTGAACAAGGGGACAACATTCGCCTTCCTCCATTCCTCCGGTACCATTCCCGTGGACAACGAGGACATAAAGATCCTAGCCAGAGGCTCAGCAATCTCTTCCCTCGCCTCGTGGAGCAGCCTGGGGAATATTCCATCAGGCCCCGGGGACTTATCCGCCCTAATGTATTATAACAACTCCAACACCTCATCTCCCTTAATATCAACATGCTCCAGAACATCAATCTCACTCATATTATCCTCACCATCATCAAGTTCCCTCTCATTGGTGAATACCAAAGAGAAGTATTCATTGAGGACCTTGCTCACTTCCACAGCCTCCAGGAACATCTTTCCACCTTAATCTCTAATCGGTCCTACCTTCACTCCTGTCATCATTTTGTTCTTCACATAATTGAAGAATGCCTTGGGGTTTTCCTTTACCCTACTTGCCAAGACCTTCTCATGCCCCCTTCTTGCTCTTCTCAGCCCCTTTTTAAGCTCCTTTCCTGCTTCCTTATGTTCCTCAATAGACCTATCTGATCCTTGCATCCTTAACCTCATGTATGCTGCCTTCTTCCACCTGACTAGATTTTCCACCTCACTTGTCACCCATGGTTCCTTCACCCTACCATTCTTTATCTTCCTCACCGGGAGAAATTTATCCCTAACATCCTGCAAGAGAGCTCTAAACATTGACCACATGTCCATAGTACAATTCCCTGCAAAAACATCATCCCAATTCACACTCGCAAGTTCTAGCCTTATAGCCTCATAATTTGCCCTTCCCCAATTAAAAATTTTCCTGTCCTGTCTGATTCTATCCTTTTCCATGATAATGCTAAAGGCCAGGGAGCGGTGGTCACTGTCCCCCAGATGCTCACCCACTGAGAGATCTGTGACCTGACCCGGTTCATTACCTAGTACTAGATCTAGTATAGCATTCCCCCTAGTCGGCCTGTCCACATACTGTGACAGGATTCCATCCTGGACACACTTAACAAACTCTGCCCCATCTAAACCATTGGAACTAATCAGGTGCCAATCAATATTAGGGAAGTTAAAGTCACTCATGATAAGAACGCTGTTATTTTTGCACCTTTCCAAAATCTGCCTCCCAATCTGCTCCTCTGTATCTCTGCTGCTACCAGGGGGCCTATAGAATATCCTCAATAGAGTAACTGCTCCCTTCCTGTTCCTGACTTCCACCCATACTGACTCAAAAGAGAATCCTGTGACATTACCCACCCTTTCTGTAGTTGTAATAGTATCCCTGACCAGTAATGCCACCCCGCATCCCTCCCCGCCCCCCCCCCCCCACATCCCTTCTAAAGTTCTGAAATCCAGGTTTCAGTGAAATTAAGGATGAGGATTCAGGGTACTTGGAGGCACATGATAAAATAAGCCATAGTCAGCATGGTTTTCTGAATGGAAAATCTTGCTTGACAAATTTGTTGGAATTATTTGAAGAAATAACAAGCAGGATAAACAAGGTTGTTGCTGTGTACTTGGATTTTCACATCACCTTTGCGGTGGTCGGCGTTGGGACTGATCTGTTTATGTTATATGTCAATGATGAGGAATTGATGGATTTGTTACAAAATTTGTAGATGATATGAAGATAAGTGGAGGGGCAGGTAGATTTGAAGAAGTAGACAGGCTGGAAAAGGACTTGGACAGATTAGGAGAATGGGTAAAGAAATGGCAGATGGCATATCATGTTGGAAAGTGTATGTTCATGCACTTTGGTGAAAGAAATGAAAGGGTTAACTATTTTCTAAATGGAGAGAAATATGAAAAAAACTGAGTTGCCAAGGGACTAGGGAGTCCTTGTGCAGGATTCCCTAAAGGTTAATTTGCAGGTTGAGTCTGTGGTGAGGAAAGCAAATGCAATGTTAGCATTCAATTCAAGATGACGAGAATATAAAAGCAGGGATGTAATGCTGAGAGATCATAAAGCATTGGTGAGGCCTCATTTGGAGTATTGTGAGCAGTTTTGCGCCCCTTATCTTAGAAAGGATGTGCTGAAACTGGAGAGGGTTCAAACGAGATTCATGAAATGATTCTAGGATTGAATAGCTTGTCATATGAAGAGCGTTTGATGGCTCTGGGCCTGTATTCACTGGAATTCAGAAGAATGCAGGATGACCTCATTGAAATTTTTTTAATGGTGAACAACTTGCATAGAGTGGATGTGAAGAGGATGTTTCCTCTGGTGGGAGAGTCTAAAACCAGAGGCCACAGCCTCAAAATAGAGGGGTGTCCTTTTAGAACGGAGATGAGGAGAAATTTCTTTAGCTAGAGAGTGATGAATCTGTGGAATTTGTTGCTACAGGCGGCTAAGGTGGTTATATTATTGGGTATATTTATGGCAGAGGTTGATAGATTCTTTATTGGTGAGGGCATGAAGGGATATGGGGAGATGGCAGGAGATTGGGGCTGAGAGGAAAATGCATCAGCCATGATTCTTCCACTTAAGAATGCTGTGGACTTGATCTGAGATTTCTCTGACCCTGGCGCCTGGGAGATATCATACCATCCTGGAATCTCATTGTCATCCACAGATTTCTTTTCTTCTAACCCTTCCCAACTGCATCCAAAGCTGCTTTTGAAGAGAAAGCAGTGTTCTCTAATAGCCACCTATTCCCTTTCCCTGTCCTGATGGAAACAAAGTTACCTGTGTACTGCATTTTGGATGGTACTACCTCCAAACTATCTTCTAACTATCAACCCCTCAGCCTCTTGAATGATCCAGAGTTTGTCCAGTTCCAGCTCCAACTCCTCAACACGGTCTGTTAGAAGCTGCAACTGGAAGTACTTACAGGTTTAGTTATCAGTGACATTACCTTCCCATTACCTTTCTTTATGCTGCCTGGCATCCCTACTGCTCTAAATGTGCAGTAAAAATGACTATATAATGAAAAACAAATCTGCCAGTGGCCTACATCTCTTCTCACAAAGATTCAATGAGCCAACGTCTCAACTGACCTTGTTTTGAATACTACAGGCATTCACCTAAAGTGCCCTTACGCTCATTGTGCTTTTAAAATCTTGTAATCTTTTACTCTTTTGTTCTTAATTTTTTTTACTCCACTTTTACTTTTTTCCTTTTTATCTTTTGTTTTTACTTCATCTTTATCCACACTTTTCTTTTTTACTTTATCCATACTTCTCCAATCTGTTGAACCCACCTATTAGTTTAACCCAACTATTTAGTTTAAAGCCCTATTCACAGTCCTGGTTGTGTGATCCACTAGGATCCATGTCCCATCACGGTTCAGGTGGAGCCTGTCCCAATGGAATAGCTCCATCCTTCCCCAATACTGGTGCTAAATTCCCATGAATTCAAACCCACTTGAATTGAATTGACTTTATTTCTTACATCCTTCACATACATGAGGAGTAAAAATCTTTATGTTACGTCTCCAACTAAATGTGCAATCATAGTAATGTATAATATTTTATAATAAATAGAACAGTCAATGTAATATAGAGTACACTCAGATCAGTGTGAGTTCATCTGTCTGATGCTCTGGTGGAAGAAGATGTCCCGGAGCCTGTTGGTCCTGGCTTTTATGCTGCAGTACTGCTTCCCGGATGGTAGCAGCTGGAATAGATTGTGGTCGGGATGGCTTGGCCCTAATGATCCTACGGGCCTTTTTTTACACACCTGTCCTTGTTAATGTCCTGAATCGTGGGAAGTTCACATCTACAGATGCACTGGGCTGTCCACACCACTCTCTGCAGAGTCCTGTGACTAAGGGAGTTCCCATACCAGGCAGTGATGCAGCCAGTCAGGATGCTCTCAATTGTGCCCTTGTAGAAAGTTCTTAGGATTTGGGGGCCCATACCAAACTTCCTCAACCACCTGAGGTGAAAGAGGCACTGTTGTGCCTTTTTCACCACACAGCTGGTGTGCTCAGACCACGAGGTCCTCGGTGATGTGGTTGCTGAGGAACTTGAAGCTGTTTACCCTCTCAACCCCAGATCCACTGATGTCAACAGAGGTTAGCCCGTCTCCATTCCTCCTGTAATCCACAACCAGCTCCTTTGTTTCTGTGACATTGAGGGAGAGGTTGTTTTCTTGACACCATTGGTTTAGAGAGATGACTTCTTCTCTGTAGGCCACCTCATTATTGTTTGAGGTAAAGCCAATCAATGAAGTGTCGTTGGCAAATTTAATTAGCAGATTGGAGCTGTGGGTGGAGATACAGTCATGGGCATACAGGGAGTAAAGGAGGGGACTCAGTACGCAGCCCTGAGGAGCTGCTGTATGGAGAGTCAGAGGGTTGGAGGTGAGGGAGCCCACTCTTACAAGCTCCTGGCGTTCTGACAGGAAGCCCAGGATCCAGCTGCACAAGGCAGGGTCAAGGCCAAGGTCTCTGAGCTTCTTGTCGAGCCTGGTTGGAACTATGGTGTTGAATATAGAACTGTAGTCCAAGAACAGCATTCTCAGTATCCTTCTTCTCCAGATGTGTAAGGACGATATGTAGAGTAGTGGCTATTGTGTCATCTGTCGATCGGTTGTGTCGGTAGGTGAATTGTAGTGTGTCCAGTTTGGGTGGTAGCAAGCTGCAGATGTAGTCCTTGACCAGCCTCTCAAAGTATTTGCTTATTATTGAGGTGAGTGCGACAGACATGTTACCTTGGTCTTTGTTGATACAGGGACAATGGTGGATAATTTGAAGCAGCAGGGAACTCTACACTGGGAGAGGGAGATTAAAAATGTCTGTAAACACACCTGCCAGTTGTGCTGTGCACATCCTCAGTACTCGCCCTGGGATGCCGTCCGGCCCTGCAGCCTTGCGACTGTCCACTCATTGGAAACATCTGCATACCTCAGCCTCAGAAATGACCAGGTTGCAGGTTGTAGCGGTGGCTTTCCTCGGAGGCTCAGAGTTAGCGACATCAAACCTAGCATAAAAGCAATTGAGCTCATCTGGGAGAGAGGCTGTGTTGTTGGCAGCACCACAAACTTTGGCTTTGAAGTCTGCGATGGTATGCAGCCCTCGCCACAAGTCAAATGTGCTATTCATTGTGAATCTTGACTCAATCTTCTCCCTATATTGTCGTTTCGCAGTCTTGATAGCTTTGCACAGATTGTAGCTGGTTTTCTTGAGCTCTAGCTGATTTCCAGCGATGTAAGGTGTATGTTGCCCAGTAAGTGCTGCTCGCAAGGAACGATTGATCCAAGGTTTCCACACCAATCCTTGAGCAATGTACTTAACTCTCTAATCTTCTTGACCCTATGCCAATTTGCACATGGCCCAGGTAGTAATCCAGAGATTACGACCTGTTTGGTTCTGCTTTTTAATTTAGTCACTAGCTGCTGAAGTTCCATCAGCAGAACCTCTTTCCTTATTCTACCCATGTCGTTGGTACCCACACGGACCACAACAACTGGATCTTTCTCCTCCTACTGCAAATTCCTCTGCAGGTCAGATAAGATGTCTCGAACCCGGGCACCAGGCAGGCAACACAGCCTTCGGGTTGCTCTATCATCATGACAGAGAACTCTGTCTATTCCCCTGACTACCCACAGTTAGGTTGCTCAACCTTCCTACAGCTCCCACTGTCATCCACAGAGGGAGCAAGAATCTCAGACCTGTTGGACAAGTTCAAGGGCTGAGGCTCCTCCAGCACTGTCTCTTGGATCCCACCACCCACCTCACTCGCAGTCACACCCTCTTGCCCCTGACCACAGACTGAATTTGAGGCAGCTGATCTAATGGGTGTGACTACCTCCTGAAACAGAGAATCCAGGTAACTCTCCCCCTCCCTGATGTGCCGCTGTGTTTGAAGCTCAGACTCCAGATCATCAACTTTGAGCCTGAGTTCCTCAAGCAGACAACACTTGCTGCAGGTGTGATCACCAGGAACCATAATTGGGTCCATCAGCTCCCACATCATACAGCTACAGCATATCACCTGATCCTGTATCAACCCTTTGTTTAATTAGCTGTAATTTAGTTACTTTTTATTCAACCACTACAAAAGCCTTATCTGCTACATACCTGTGCCTCCTCGCCAAAACCTCAAGTCCTTACTTCTACATTGGTCCCTTCACACAATGGCCGCTCTGCTTTAACCCTGTTTTACTTTTATTTTCTCTTGCTAATGAATTGCGAACAGATTTGTCGGCCATTAATGCACTCAGCCCCGTGAAATGCTCATTTTTTAAACTCCTCCCCGACATGTGCAAAGCTCTCTCTCTCTCTCATCAAATCGATTGGTCTGCCACTAATGCTTTTCTGTACCATTTCTAAAGCCTCTACATCCTTCCTGCAATGGGGTAACTAAAACTGAAAACAATATTCGGGATGTAGCCTAACTGGAGTTTTACTGAGCTGCAACATAACAACCTGACTCTTCAACTCATTCCTCAACTAATAAAAACAAGCATGCCATATGCTTTCTTTATGCCCTATCAACCCGTGCAGCCACTTTCAGGAAACTATGAACTTGGACGCAAGGTCTCTCTATAAATCAACACCATTATGGATCCTGCCACTAACTGTGTACTGTCCCTTCACATTTCATCTCCCAAAGTACAACACCTCATTTGCTCAGATTAATCTCCATCTGCTCATATCTGTAACCCATTGTGTCTCGGAAATCTTCTAAACCAGGGGTTCCCAACCTTTTTTATGCCATGGACCCCCACCATTAAGCAAGGGATCCATGGATCCCAGGCTGGAACCTTTGTTTTATAATATCCACAAAACCATTCTTTGTATCGTCTGTGGATTTACTAACCCACCCATAAACATTTTCATCCAAGTCATTTATATCTATCACAAACAGCAGAGTATATCTATCCCTCTATGGATTTCGCAGAAGACCACAAATCACAAACCTCCAGCTAGAATAAGCCCCACTGACCATTTTGGATTTTCTGGCTCTCCAAATACTAAAATCTGATTCCTATGAATTTTCTCCAATAACTTCCCTGCCACTTCTATGAGGCACACCAGTGTATAGATACCAGGATTATCCCTATTTTCCTCCTTCAGTGAGGGGGGATCTTATTTAAACCCATCAAATATTGAAAGGTCTAGATAGAGTGGACTAGGAGAGGATGTTTCCAACAATGGGGGAGTCTAGGACCAGAGGGTACAGCCTCAGAACAGAGAGAAGGATGTCCAATTAGAACAAAGAAGAAGAAGAATTTATTTATTGAGATACAGTGTGAAATAGGACCTTCCAGCTCTGCTGCCCAGCAACCCCCAATTTAGCCCTAGACTAATCATGGGACAATTTCCAATGTCCAATTAACATACTAACTGGCACCTTTTTGGAAGGAAGCTGAAGTATCCAGAGAAAACCCACAATTTCCACAGAAAGGACAGACAGGCTCCTTAGAGATGCTGTTGGAATTGAACTCCAAACCCTGATGACCCAAGCTGTAATACAGCACTATGCTACCATGGCAACCTCTTTAACCAGAGGGTGGTGAATCAGTAGAATTCATTGCCACAAATAGCTGTGGAAGCCAAGTCACTGGGTAGAGTTAAAGTGGAGGATGATAGGTTCTTTATTAGTCAGTGTGTCAAAGGTTACGGGGAGAAAGCAGGAGAATTGGGTTGAGGAGGATGATAAATCAGCCATAATGGGATGGCAGAGCAGATCTGATGGGCTGAATGACCTAATTCCACTTCTGTGTCTTAAATTCTGCTTCTATGTCTTATGGGCTTCAACAATAAAACAGTTGACACTCACCAAGACTTTGTGTGCAACTAGAGAGGACAGCAAGATCTTAGTCATGCAGCAGCAGTCTTAACTCTTACCTCTCTCAATAACCTAGTGTATATTCCATCAGATATTGGGGAACTTTTCACCTTCATATTCTTCAATATATCTAACTCTTCCTCTTCCTTTATCACAAAATGCCCTAACATTTTAGCATGTTTCACACTGTTCTCACTGTCTTCCACTTCTCCTCGGTAAATATCAATTCAAAATACCGATTTACGATCTTGTTCACATTCTCTGCTTCCAAGTACATCTTCCAACCTTTATCTTTGAGGTCCTACCTTCTCTTGCTCTTAGTGGAGATTTAGAATGCCTAGGAGTAATCTTTAATCGTACGTGCTAATGACTTTTCATGGTTCCTCTTTTCTCTCCTAATTCCTGTTTTGGGTATTTCTAGAAGTTCAAAATATTCCTCATGTTCTATATGACTGTAGAGGATACCCCCCCCCCCCCCAATGTTCCCAGTAGGTTTATAGAGAAAGCCTCTTTGCAACCAATAGTCAAAGGATAAAATGCTGCCTGTGTATATTTTATCACAGGGTGGTGAGTCTGTAATCTCTTCCAAAATGCCCTTAATTTGAAGTTCTGTGAAATCAATAGTAAAATAACTTGTGGAGAAACAGAACCAGTCACCAGTTGTCTCTCACTTTACATAGTCAAAGAGTCAGCTTATCCTCTGGCATGTGATTTGGAAGAGATGGCTGTCTAAGAAAGGATTACTACATTGAGATCTTGGAACAGTCTCAGTTTTGTTTCCAGAGGCTGTCAAATAGAAAGCAAGTTGAGCAAGAGGAGTTGAGTTCTTCATAATGTTTCTACTCACCGTTGGTGGACTCCTGCTATGGTCACCATATGTAAATAACTCATAAAGCACAACCCCAAAACTCCATACATCTGACTCTCTGGAGAATTTGCTGTCAGATAGGGATTCAATCGCATACCTAAGCACAAAGGGAATTAGATTAAAATTTTAGTCTAGACTTCCCACTTAATATCATCAACATATAGGCAAAACTTACACTGACTTGAAAGGTTAGCAGTGTACATCACCAAAATATACCATAGTGCACCATTTATTAAACGTGTAATTTTTTTCAGTCTGGATCCATATTCTGCAGTGGGGAGTTCCTGAGGGGTGCCTTGGTTTAATGATGCTGGAACTACCGATGAACACCAATAACTTTGCCCAGTAGTCTTTTCTGTTTGCTGGACAATGTTATCAACCCTGGTCAGGATGGACTGTAAATGGGGAGCAATCATGTATAAAATAATGTAGGGGATAAGGAAGAAAAAGAAAATAGTAAAGTTGTTTGCACCGTTAGTGATCAACAGAGAGTAAGAGGTGGTTAAAATTTCTTAAGTGCATTTGTTTTAATGCTAGGAGCATTACAAGAAAGGTGGATAAGCATACAGCATGGATTAATACCTGGAAGTATGATGTGGTAGCTATTAGTGAAACATGGTTACAGCAGGGGTGTGATTGGCAACTAAATATTCCTGGATTCAATTCCTTCAGGTGTGATAGAATCGGAGGGACAAGAGGGGGAGGTGTTGCATTGCTTGTCAGAGAAAATATTACGACGGTGCTCTGGCAGGATAGATTAGAGGGCTCGTCTAGGGAGGCTATTTGGGTGGAATTGAGGAATGGGAAAGGTGTAGTAACACTTATAGGGGTGTTTTATAGACCACCAAATGGGAAACAAGAATTGGAGGAGTAAACTTGTAAGGAGATTGCAGATATTTGTAGTAAGCACAAGGTTGTGATTGTGGGAGATTATAATTTTCCACACATAGACTAGGAAGCCCATACTGTAAAAGGGCTGAATGGTTTGGAGTTTGTAAAATGTGTGCAGGATAGTTTTTTGCAGCAATACATAGAGGTACCAACTAGAGAAGGGGCAGTGTTGGATCTCCTGTTAGGGAATAAGATAGGTCAGGTGACGGAAGTTTGTGTTGGGGAGCACTTCGGGTCCAGTGATCACAATGCTATTAGTTTCAATATAATTATGGAGAAGGATAGGTCTGGACCCAAGGTTGAGATTTTTGATTGGAGAAAGGCTAACTTTGAGGAGATTGGAAAGGATTTAGAAGGAGTGGATTGGGATAATTTGTCTTAATGGAAGAATGTAATAGAGAAATCGAGATCATTTAAAGGTGAAATTTTGAGGGTACAGAATCTTTATGTTCCTGTTCGGTTGAAAGGAAAGGTTAAATTTTGAGAGAGCCATGGTTTTCAAGGGATATTGGAAACTCGGTTGAGAAAAAGAGAGATATCTACAATAAATATAGGCAGCTCGAGGAATATAAAGAATGTAAAAAGAATCTTAAGAAAGAAATTAGAAAAGCTAAAAGAAGATATGAGGTTGTTTTGGCAAGTGAGGTGAAAATAAATCACAAGGGTTTCTACAGTTATATTAATAGCAAAAGGATAGTGAGGGATGAAATTGGTCCCTTTGAGAATCAGAGTGGACAGTTATGTGTGGAGCCAAAAGAAATGGGGGAGATTCTTAACAATTTCTTTTCTTTGGTATTCACTAAGGAGAAGGATATTGAATTGTGTAAGATAAGGAAAATGGGTAGGGAAGTTATGGAAACTATGATGATTAAAGAAGAGGAAGTACTGGAGCTTTTAAAGAATATAAAGGTGAATAAGTCTCTGGGTCCTGACAGGATATTCCCTAGGAACTTGAGGGAAGTTAGTGTGGATATAACAGGGGCTCTGACAGAAATATTTCAAATGTTATTAGAAACGGGGATGGTGCCGGAGGATTGGCATATTGCTCATGTTGTTCCATTGTTTAAAAAGGACTCTAAGAGTAAACTTAGCAATTATTGGCATGTGAGTTTGACGTCAGTGGTGGGTAAATTGATGGAAAGTATTCTTAGAGATGGTATATATAATTATCTGGATAGACAGGGTCTGATTAGGAACAGTCAACATGGATTTGTGTGTGGAAGGTCATGTTTGACAAATCTTATTGAATTTTTTGAAGAGGTTACAAAGAAAGTTGACGAGGGTAAAGCGATGGATGTTGTCAATATGGACTTCAGTAAGGTCTTTGACAAGGTTCCACATGGAAGATTAGTTAGGAAGGTTCAATCATTAGGTATTAATATTGAAGTAGTAAAACGGATTCAGCAGTGGCTGGATGGGAGGTGCCAGAGAGTAGTGGTAGATAACTGTGTGTCAGATTGGAGGCAGGTGACTAGTAGTGTGCCTCAGGGATCTGTACTGGGTCCAATGTTGTTTGTCGTATATATTAATGATCTGGATGATGGGGTGGTAAATTGGATTAGTAAGTATGCAGATAATACTAAGATAGGTGGAGTTGTGGATAATGAAGTGTGTTTTCAAAGCTTGCAGAGGGATTTAGGCCAGTTAGAAGAGTGGCCTGAAAGATGGCAGATGGAGTTTAATGCTGATAAATGTGAGGTGCTACATTTTGGTAGGACTAATCAAAATAGGACATGCATGGTAAATGGTAGAGCACTGAAGAATGCAGTAGAACAGAGGGATCTAGGAATAACGGTGCATAGTTCCCTGAAGGTGGTATCTCATGTAGATGGGGTGGTGAAGAAAGCTTTTAGTATGCTGGCCTTTATAAATCAGAGCATTGAGTATAGGAGTTGGGATGTAATGTTGAAATTGTATAAGCATTGGTGAGGCCAAATTTGGAATATTGTGTACAGTTTTGGTCACCGAATTATAGGAAAGATGTCAACAAAATAGAGAGAGTACAGAGAAGATTTACTAGAGTGTTATCTGGGTTTCATCACCTAAGTTACAGAGAAAGGTTGAACAAGTTGGGTCTTTATTCTTTGGAACATATAATGTTGAGGGGGGACTTGATAGAGGTATTTAAAATTATGAGGGGGATAGATAGAGTTGATGTGGATAGGCTTTTTCCATTGAGAGTTGGGGAGATTCAATCAAGAGGATATGAGTTGAGAGTTAAAGGGCAAAAGTTTAGGGGTAACATGAGGGAGAACTTCTTTACTCAGAGAGTGGTAGCTGTGTGGAACGAGCTTCCAGCAGAAGTGGTTGAGGCAGGTTCGATGTTGTCATTTGAAGTTAAACTGGACAGCTATATGCCCGGGAAAAGAATAGAGGGTTATGGGTTGAGTGCAGGTCGGTGGGACTAGGTGAGAGTAAGAGTTCGGCATGGACTAGAAGGGCTGAGATGGCCTGCTTCCGTGCTGTAATTGTTATATGTTTATATGGTTATATGATGTTCCTCTGTGCCTTCTGGGTTGTAGGACATATTGGCTTAGAAGGTGCTTCTAGAATAGTTGCATATCCACCATGCATGGTACACTGGATGTGGATGGAGTGAAGGATTAGTGAGGTAAATGTACTGTGGATCAAGTTGGGTAGATTGTCCTTGAGATCAAGCTTCATCTGTGCCAGTATTCCCACAGGTGCAGCACAGCCGTCACATCTATTGCTTGTACCACTATCCTTCAGTAGCAGAGTTGTGCAGGAACTCACTGAGCCAATAGAGGTGGCCCTCATTGTTGATTAAATGCAGTGACAGGCAGTGACAGATGCACAAGGATTGAGGAGGTGGCTAATGACAGAAAGAGATGCAAAATCAAACATGGACAAGGCAATTAATCATTCTGGCCAGCTCGGCACACTGGTCTCCCTAATGGATTTGTACAGATAAGAAAGATTGAATTTACAAAGGTACAGAAGTGATGTAATTGAAAAATGCCAGTGGAGGTTTCTCAGTGCCCTGTGACTGAGGGAAACCAGCTTATCTGCCACCTACTTGGCCTTTTTTCTTTGGAGCGACGTAGGATGAGAGGAAATCTGATAGAGGTGTATAAGGTGATGAGAGGCAGTGATCATGTGGATAGTCAGAGGCTTTTATCCAGGGCTGAAATGGCTAACACGAGAAGGCACAGTTTTAAGGTGCTTGGAAGTAGGTACAGAGGGGATATCAGGGGCAAGAATTTTTTTTTTTTTTTTTTTTTTACGCAGAGTGATGAATGCATGGAATGGGCAGCTGGCAATGGTGGTGGAGGCGGATACAAAGGGGGCTTTTAAGAGACTCTTAGATAAATAGAGGGATATGGGTAACCCTAGGTAATTTCTAAAGTAAGTACATGTTTGGCACAGCGTTGTGGGCCAAAAGGCCTGTAATGTGCTGCAGGTTTTCTATGTTTCTATGTTACTTTTTATGTGAGACCATGACCTCCTCAAACTGACATACCTGTATTTTAGATGTTATACAGCCAGACAGCAGAACTGAGAGGATATTCGGTGGGTGAAAAACAAAGAACCAGATTAGAAACGAGGCAATGAATGAGAGATGTGAGTAGGGGAGTGGAGAGCCATATTGTGGTTTGCACCAGCTTCAGTACATAATTGATAATGGGTTGCTTTGGAAAGAAATGAACACAAGTGCCCAGGAGTGGATACTAACCAACCAATGGACTGCTCTTACCAAAAGATTGGACTCTCTCCTGCCTCCAAAACTTTATAGTAATCCTTGTCTCCAGGCAGAATCTTGGTTAGACCAAAATCACCTATTTTTACACAGGTGCCACTTTTTACAAGGATGTTCCGAGTTGCCAGATCTCTGTGTACATATCGTTTAGAGCCAAGGTATTCCATTCCCTTTCAATAAGAACAGAAATTATTAGCACCAGGTTGTAGGCAGGAACATTCTTTTTCCAGCAGTGTCCTTAATGCTTTGGCTAAACCATGTCCAAGAGAAAATTTTCAATTTTTATCCAGTTATCAGTCTGAAGAATACCTCAGAAACTCTGAGATTCAACTGCTGTACACTGATTCAAAACCTAAAAATAAAACTCACAATAGTTAAAAATTGAGAGTTCAAAAAACTGAACACTTCACATAAAGTCCCATTTCTACAATAATGGCAATGTGATTGGCAGGTTTGGGGACTGGGTAAGATCTCTATGATTAACTGTCAGAAATCATTCTTTGGAGAAATGGAGAACTTTTCAAACAAATGGAAGGCTTGATATTACCAAATTGTACTTGTCAGATGTACTTGTTTGATAGCAAGTTCTACATGTTAGATAACCATCAACGAGACAGGCTGCAATGGCTTGGGTAAGTAGCCAAGAATGTGTCCAGAGTTGGAAACAAGTGAAGTATCTCCAAATAACACAGCTTCAGACATTCATGGCAAGTGCTGCTACTCTAGGCTTTGTCAGTGTTCTAGTGTAAAATCAACAGTAACCAGTACGCAGCATTATCATTGACGATAAATATGTTGTTTTGCGGCAGTAGTTCCACAGGTTTCCATACTGGGACCCCTGAAGTTTGTGAAGAGGGCATGCTTGGATGGGGAGGATCCTACAATAAACAGCCAGGTAAATTGTTCTTCTTTCATAGACACGTCCACCTGTTCTTTAATACTCAGAGAAAGGAAAAGGAGCCTCTGTTTATATCCTCAGCTAAAAGGCTGTATCTGTGACAATGTTGCAGTCCTTCAGTACTGCACAGAGAATCATTTGAATGAAGCTGATTACAGCCTTGAAGTGAGGCTAGAGCCTATAACCTTCCTCTCAGAAGGGACAGTGCGCTCTTGGAATAAGGGCAGACATCTGGGCTAATAGGGAGCTTTACATGGAGTTATGTGCAAACAGTTTATCTTGTGTCAGTTTATATTTGTGTTTGGGGTTTGGTTAGGGTGATACAAAGAACATGTTGCCGGTTTTCTGTTTATATGAGCACACATATGCCACTTGACCTTTGCAAAGAAATATGTTTCTCAGCTATGAAGCCACACACTACCTCTCTGCTCTGACATACAGTACCTTGCATATTTGTGAGGCATACAACAGGAGCCTCTTGTGATCCAGACTGTGCCTGTTCTTTTGCAGATAATCTCGTAGACTTCCATGTGGCAGGTACTCCATGATCAACCTCAAGTTCCTGCGCCCTGTGGAAATAAAACCAATATCTATTTTCTCAGTGGGTAAGTTAGACCATAAGACCATAAGACACAGGAGCAGAATTATGCCATTCAGCCCATCCAGTCTGCTCCACCATTCCATCATGGCCGATCCCGGATCCCACTCAACTCCATACACCTGCCTTCTCACCATATCCTTTGATGCCCTGACTGCACAGGAAACAATCAACTTCCACCTTAAATATACCCACAGTCTGAGGTAGAGCAGTCCACAGATTTACTACTCTCTGCCTAAAAAAAGTAGGAGGGAGATTGAAAAACTGGCTGAGTGGTGATGTAACAACAACCTCGTACTCAATGTCAGCAAGACCAAGGAGCCGATTATTAACCTCAGGAGAAGGAAACCAGTGGTCCATGAGCCAGTCCTCATCAGAGGTGGAGAGGGTCAGCAACGTTAAATTCCTCAGTGTTATCATTTTGGAGGACCTGCCCTGGACTTAGCATGCAAGTGCTATTATGAAGAAAGTACAGAAGTGCCTCTTCTTCCTTAGGAATTTGCAAAAATTCAGCATGACATCTAAAACTTTGACAAACTTCCATAGATGTGGAGAATATATTGACTGGTTGCATCATAGCTTGGCATGCCCTTGAACAGAAAATCCAACAAAAATTAATGGATACAGCCCAGTACATCACGGTAAAGCCCTCCCAAAGACTGACCACATTTACAGAAAGTGCTGTCACAGGAAAGCAAGACCCATCATTAGGGACCCCTCCCCACCCTCCCCAAGAACCCAGGTTATGCTCTCTTCTTGATGCTACCATTAGGAAGGTAGTTCATGAGCTTCAGAACTCACACTACCAGGTTCAGGCACAGCTATTACCCCTCATCCATCAGGATGAACCAAAGGGGATAACCTCACTCAACTTCACTTGTCCCATTATTGATATGTTCCCACAACCTATGGACTCACTTTCAAGGACTCTTCATCTCATGTTCTCAATATTAATTCTTCAATTACTTATTATTACTATTTCTTTCTTTTTGTACTTGCAGTTTGTTGTCTTTTGCACACTAATTGGACACCCAAGTTGGTACATTCTTTCATTGATTTATTATGGATTTATTGAGTATGCCTGCAAGAAATTGATAATACTTTAACTTTGAACTGTCATTCCAAAGAGAAAAGCCCAATTCATTCTACCTATGAAAGAGTATCTGGAAAGAGAACCCAATCAATGTTTCAAGTCAATAACTTTCTCAGAACTTAGATATGAAAAGGTGACTTTGTTTCTCTTAACAAAAGTGTTATTTGGTTGATTGAGTTCTTTCAGCATTTTTGTTTCAGATTCCTGAGTCTGCAGTTTTACTAGTTTTCCACTATGTTCAATGTTAGTTCACTTCTACCCTTGACTAACACCAGAATCCTAACCAGTTACCTTTCAGCCCAAATGTCAATAAGTCTTTAGAAGAAAACTCAAGAAAAGAGTCATCAATAGCTTTCTGGGAGAGAGAATTTGAAAAATTCACTCCTCTGAATGCCTCCTTGATTGTAAATGCCTAGCAGAATCCTAATGCAGGGTTTGATCTGAAACATGGACAATTTGTTTGCTCCCACCGTCCAGCCAGGGGAAGTGGACTGGCCAAGTGCTCAAGGGGATCACCTTTTGTTCTTCGAAACCTCACTAAAGTAGGTTTGTTCCCCATCTCTCTTCCTGAGCAGTTTTCTCATCACAGGATCAATCAAATGAACAAAGATCTCTGCTCTGTTACCCCAGTTGTCTCCTGCACATTGACTTCTTTATTAAAAGAAACAGTACACATGATGTCACCAAGTACTAAAGCAAAAGAACAGAAATGAGGACCATTTGGACCAATCACACTCACCGACACTGTAACAAATTCCTTTGTATTTGACAATATATTCATTATGGAGATTCTTGACCACTGCAATCTCCCGCTCAAAGTCTCGAAGGTGCTCTCTTGTGGTGTGTTGCAACTTTTTCACAGCCACCAGGTCCCCTGTGTTGTCTCCAAGGGGATCATAACGACACAGCTCCA
The DNA here is from genome assembly GCF_030028105.1 of Mobula birostris. Taxonomy (NCBI): domain Eukaryota; kingdom Metazoa; phylum Chordata; class Chondrichthyes; order Myliobatiformes; family Myliobatidae; genus Mobula; species Mobula birostris. The sequence continues at coordinate 493,504 of NW_027274039.1, read as the reverse complement.
CACTGCCAAAATTTCCCTGAAATGAATCAAGCAGACAAATTGGAATAGATTGTCAATGTCTCTAGAATTACTCTGGAGTTTCATCTGCATCTTGGTGAAATTTCTTTTCAGCACCCTCTAATCCTGGACAAAATCTTACATTTTAATAAGGTCATATCTATTTTTTCTATACACTAAGTGTTGGCCCCATATGTTCAACCTTTCATCATGCATCAACCCATCATTCCCAGTGATCAATCCAGGGGACCTTTACCATCCCAGTGCAAGTATACCCTTCCTTAGGTAAGACTGAAAGTGCTCCAGGTGCAGTCTCCCAGTGGCCACGCATCAAACTGCCTCTGCTGTTATATTCCACACCCCTTGTGGTAAAGCTCAATACTCTATTGGTTTCTGTAATGTGCTGCATGTTGGCTTATTGTGATTCAGAGAACCAGGGAATGGTTGTACGAGGGAAGCTCAAAATTATGGATCTGATTGATCATTTCCTCAACTTGCTCTGCACTTCCAATAGCTTATGTACATGTAGCTCTGGCCCCCTCTGTTCTTGCATCCTACTCAGACAATATGTTTTATTCTGTTTGCCTCTCATTATTCCTGCCCTAATGCATCACTTCACATTTGTCCACATTAAGACCCAGTGTGCACACTTTGTTCTTTAAATAAATTAACTTGGAGCTTCAATGACATGGTATTGTCCTCAAATGCTTGAGCCCAAATCCCCAGTCAGAGATCTGAACCCATCATTCAGCCTAACATCCCTAGTTAAACAATGAGATGGCTGCTGAATCCTCAACAAAGCCAATGACATCTTGGTAGGCACTGGATTCCAGACACAGATGGAAGCCAATATTATTGACCAGTATTGATCTGTGAATGAACTGATCATCTCATGTTGCTGTGGACATCACATTGAAGGCTACATGTGAAAGATGAATCAGATCTCTGATATAACACAAGTGACACTGTCTGCCCTCTCGCACCTTCCCTACCATCCAGTTTATACCTTGCCCAACATGGAGATGAATTTAAGGTGCCTCTCTTCAAAGAAATTCGGATCCTCCTGTTTTCTCACAGCAAAACAGTGCCAGAAGTCATTTGTAACTGTGAGGTCACCGGGGGACAGGTCGCACAGTCTTTCGTAGTCTGTAAGAACACAGCAAAGATTGTGAAGTAAACAAGAGAAAATCTGCAGATACTGGAAATCTGAGAAACACACACAAAATGCTGGAAGAACTCAGCAGGTCAAGCAGCATCTATAGAAAAGAGTACAGTCGACATTTCAGGCTGAGACCCTTCAGTGGATTGTGAAGTACGGGGGTGACTGCAGCAAGGTTTTGTGGTTAGAAGGCTGAGCACAGCTCATTGGTTTGAAACACTAGTCCTACTTCATTCTTCACAGTCACTCCCTGACCTGTTTAGAATTTCCACCATTTTTGTTTATATTTCAAATTTTAATTATTTGAAGTGTTTCACTCAGGATTTACGGTATTGTCTGTGAATTGAATGCATCAAATACATTTGCATTGGCAGAGACAGCTTGCAACTCTGACATGACTAATAAAGAGAATCTTCAGAGATTCTGCAATTATATTAAGAGCAAAAGGGTAAGTAGACAACTTGGAGTATTGTGTACAGTTCTAGTTACTCTAGTGGTAGCAATGGAGAGAATGTAGAAGAGATGCTCTCTGTAATGGAGCGGCTATGGAATGCTCTGCCATCGAGGAGATTGGAGCTGGGTTTATTTTTATTTGGAAATAGGAGACCATAAGACATAGCAACAGAATTAGGCCATTCAGCCCATCAAATCTATTCCACCATTCCATTATGGCTGAACCCGGATACCACTCAACCTCACACCTGCCTTCTTGCCATATCCTTCAAAACCCTGACCGATCAGAAAACGATCAACTTCCGCCTTAAATATACGCAGGGACGGTCTCCACCGCAGTCTGTGGCAGAGCATTCCGCAGATTTACTACGCTCTAGCTAAAAATATTTTTCCTTATCTCTGTTCTAAGCAGTCACCCCTCATTTTGAGGCTGCGCCCGATAGTTCTGGATACCACCACCACAGGAAACATCCACTCCACATATACCCTATCTAGTCCTTTCAGCATTCAGTAGGTCTCAATGAGATCCCCCCACATTCTTCTATATTCCAGAGAGAACAGGCCCAAAGCTGGCAAATGCTCCTCATATGTTAACCCCTTTATTCTTCGAATCATTCTTTTGAACCTCCTCTGGACTCTCTCCAATGACAATACATCCTTTCCAAGATATGGGGCCCAAAACAGTTGACAATACTCTGAGCATAGCCTGACTAGTGTCTTATAAAGGCTCAGCATTATGTCCTTGCTAATGCGCAGGCGTGGGGAGTGTCAGAGGTGTCGGCTACAGCGGAAGGTAGGTGAAGCATCACCAAATGTGGTGAGTTCATTCTCCTTGCCTGGGGGTTTCTGTTAAAAACAGTAGCCAGTGCACAGGCACGGGAAGCGTCAGAGGCATTGGTGACAGTGGAAGGCAGGTGGTGCACCACCAATACCGATGAGTTCTTTCTCCTTGTATGTGGGTTTTTCTTATTTTTAAACCATAGAAGAGAGATAGAGTCTAGTGGAGCAGCCATCATTGGGTGGGGGTTAGAGTCAGCTTGGGAACTTAGAAGCATTGACTCAGGAGACTTCAATGAGGAGAGGCTGAGGACAAAGAAACAGGTGAGAAGGGTAGGTTTTTCCTTTAGTTATTGTTGATTCAGTCTTGGTTGCCCATTGTACAGTGCAGCCAGGATGGCAGATATGGCAGTGGAATGCTCCTCCTGCAGGATGTGGAATTCATGGAACCTGATGGTTCCCTTGATGACTACATCTGCGGGAAGTGCAGCCAACTTCAGCTCCTGGAAGAAAGCAGTGAAATCCTACTGGCTGTTGATGGGCTAGCAGCACTTTTATAGGTGCTCCTACTCTTTTTAATTTACTGTTTCCAACTTGTTTTGAAAACCTACTTTTAAACGCAATATTGCTTTATGATGAGTCATGCTAAAGCTACTAAAAAAGAAGAGGACCCTCCGGTAACTTTGGAATCTATTATGGTGATACTTCAGGAGCATAAAAATGAACTTTTGGAGGAGCTCCAGCAACTCAGTGTTGAATTTAAACGGATGGATGGAAAATTGGATTCTACTCAAAAAACTTTAAATGAACACGATAAACGGATAAGAGAGAACGAAAACACTTTGACGATGTTCGATGCGAAGATTGATGACCTGGAACAGATCTGTGATAAACAGTTAAAGGTTAATGAAACATTAAGACAGAAGATTATCAACTTAGAAAATAGAAACAGAAGAAATAATTTACGCATTCTGGGTTTTAAAGAGTCATTGGAAAGCAATCAGCCTTCGGAATTTTTTGCAAACCTTTTGGCTAAATTATTTCTGAATATTTTTAAATCTCTGACTAAAATAGACCAAGCTCACAGACTGCCTGTACCAAGATCTCCTCCGGAAGGACAACCCCACTCAGTGATAACTTGTCTTCACGACTTTCAAACAAAGGAACTTTTAATTCGTGAATCCCGTTGGAAAGGTATGATGGATTATGAAGACCAGAAGTTCAGAATTGTGGAAGATTTTTCATCCGAGGTGTTGTAGGAACGCTTCAAGTTTTAAAAAGTCATACCTGAGCTGTATAATAAAGGTTTTAAACCCTCTCTTCAATATCCGCTCACAGATGCTTTCGTTCGACTGAAAAGGTGCAGGATTTCTTGAGTGCCGAATCAATTTCAGAAGTTCAATTGTTCAATAACTCTTTACACAAATTTATGTTGCGTCTGCCTGCTGGATCTTTTTTTTTTTAGAATCAGCAGCCTAACTGTTCATCACTTTCTTTTATGAACAATTGTTTTTTTTTACTTTTGGTATACCTTCGTATCTATTTTTTTGTACTTTTATTTCCTTGTTTAAAAAATTAAGGATTTAATATTAGTAAGTTTTCTTTGAGTTGATGTTTTCTAAGTTAATATGTTTTGAACTTTCATATTTATTTCTAATATTTTTATACTAAATTTTTTATGAGGTTTTTTAAAATATGTTTAATTTGGCTCTTTTTTTGTTGTGTCTTGTTGGAACGTAGTTTTGCCTTGAAATTTTTTTTTGGAGATCAGCCAGTGGATTGTTTGGGGAGGGAATGGTAGGTCTAGCTGTCGACTGCCCTTTGGTCGATTTTCTCTCTTTGGGTGGGGGAGGGGGGTGGTTTTCTTTTTTCTATCAGCTGTTTGGCTCTCTTAGCTTCATTTGTTGCTTGGTTACTTTTTCTTTAAAGCTCATTGTTTGGATTTAATATATATTCCAGCAGTTTTTATTCAAACATCTCCTTTAAACAATATTTAAAATGGACCATATTTTTAATTTACTTAGTTTAAATGTGATAGGATTAAACCATCCTGTGAAATGTAATAAGATATTTAATTATATTAAGAAATTGAATGTCTCAATTTTTTTTACAAGAAACACGTTCATAAATGTGATAGTTTACATTTTTTCAGCCTTTGGAAGGGTTTATCTTTCCATTCCTCCTTTCAGGCTAAGGCAAGAGGAGTTTCGATTCTTACAGATAATTCAGTTTCTTTCATTCAACATAATGTAGTGTCTGATACCAATGGGCGTTTTGTTATAGTCTCAGGGAAATTAGATAATAAATTAATGGTGTTTGCTAATTTGTAGGCCCCGAATATAGATGATCCAGGCTTTTTTGAACATTTTTTTTCGCTTTTACGAGATTTAAGTTTATATTCTTTGGTTTTAAGAGGAGACTTCAACTGTTGTTTCGATCCTGTTTTAGATCATACTTCTTCTAAACAATTAACTTGTAGTAGATCTGTCTCCTTTATCCAATCTTTTCTAATGAAATGTGATATTGTTGATGTTTGGCATTTTTTTTATATCCAACAGATAAAGAGTACTCATTTTTTTCTCATGTTCATCATACGTATTCCAGGATTGATTATTTTTTTTGTTGATAGCCAATTGATTTCATTAGTTCGATCCTGTGAATATAAAGAAATTGCTGTTTCAGATCATGCTCCTGTGTTTTTATCTTTAAATCTTCTGGGTATCTCCCAAATAAACAGATTTTGGTGTTTTAATCCAACTTTGTTTTCAGATAAAGATTTTTTAATATTTTTGGAGAGACAAATTATTCTTTTTTTTGAAGAAAATACGCTAGAAGAGACTGCTAGTCTTATTTTCTGGGATGCTTTTAAGGCTTATATTAGAGGTCAAATTATTTCTTTTACCACAAGGGTTAAGAAAAAAGCTAATAAGGAGAGAATTGAATTAGCCAATCAGCTGAAACATTCAGACCAAAAATATGCTTTGGCTCCAGATCTTGTTTTATATAAAAGATGTGCTGAGGAAATTGCAGAGGTTGTTCATCCTTTGTACTCGGAGAAGACTCCGGGTCCTGATGGATTTTCTGGAGAGTTTTATAAGGCTTTTTCCTCTTTGCTTATACCTTGTTTATATTCAGTCCTTTCCAATTCTCTTAAATTAGGTAAGTTACCACAGTCTTTTTATGAAGCCTCTATTTCACTTATTCTTAAAAAGAATAAGGACCCAATTGAATGCTTTTCTTATTGACTTATTTCCTTACTTAATGTTGATACTAAAATTTTATCTAAACTTTTGACTCATAGGATTGAAAATATTTTGCCATCTATTATCTCTGATGATCAGACTAGATTTATCAAAAATCGATACTCCCACTTTAATATTTGTCATTTATTGAATGTTATTTATTCTCCTTCTAAACAGATTTCGGAATGTGTGATATCCTTAGATGCTGAGAAAGCCTTTTATCGGGTTGAATGGAATTATTTATTTAAAGCTTTAGAAAAATTTAACTTTGGGTCCTATTTTATTCAATGAATTAAATTAATTTATTTATCTCCCTCCACTCAGGTTCTTACTAACTTTCAGTAGTCTAAACCATTTAAACTTTATCGTGGAACTAAACAAGGTTGTCCTTTGAGTCCTTTGCTTTTTGATTTGGTCTTGGAACCTTTAGCTATTGCTTTCCGGGAATGTAATGATATCACTGGTATTTTAAGGAGGGGTATTACCCACAAAATTTTGCTTTATGCTGATGACCTTTTGCTCTTCATTTCTAATGTGGAGTCTTCTTTACATTCTCTACGTGTATAAAGAGAAGAGAAGATGGTGGCGCAACGCAGCTCAAAGCGGCCACTCCAGTGGTGATGTCTATTATTTATTAAGTAGAGTGTCGTGCACAATCCTGATTTGATGGAGACGGACGTGAGAGCACGGAGGAACATCTGGTGAAACTTCTGAAATGCCTGCTTCGATTCTGCTGCTACTGTGTGGTCCAGAATCTCCCGAGGAGAAGGGCCCCGAGTCCTCGGCTTTGCTTGTTGCTCAGCAGCAGGGGCGGGGTCAAAGCACTCAGCAGAAGATGGTGCTTGGAGAGACTGTGTCAGAGGGGCTGGTCGGAGGCTCGAAGTTTTCGGATGGACTCAGAGTCCGCTGCGGTCGGGTGCTTCCAATGGGGCTACATCGGTGAGTTCATGGCGGGGAGGGTTCCTCCCTTCTGCTGCCTGCATGAGATGATGAGTTTATCAGGACTTTGAAACTTTTTTTTAACCGTGCCCCTGGTCTGCTCTTTATCAAATCATGGTATTGCTTTGCACTGTTGTAACTATACGTTATAATTATGTAGTTTTGTCAGTTTTAGTCTTGGTTTGTCCTGTGTTTTCTTGTGATATCATTCTGGAGGAACGTTGTATCATTTTTTAATGCATGCATTTCTAAATGACAATAAACGAGGACTAACTGTCCTTATAATCTAATCTAATCTACTTTCTTTACTTTCCTGCTTTAGTCAGTTTTCTGGATATAAACTTAACTTTCATAAGAGTGAACTTTTTCCTTTGATTAATTTGATTTTAGTTAATACTAACCTTCCTTTTAAAATTGTAAGAAATCAATTTACTTACATGAGCGTAACAATAACTAGGAATTATAAATTCCTTATTAAAGAAATTTTTTTTACACTTCTGAATTATGTTAAGAAGGCACTTTCAAGTTGGTCACCCTTCTCTTTATTGTTGATTGGCTGAATCAATTCCATTAAAATAAATATTTTGCCTAAGTTTTTATATTTATTTCAGGCCATACCTGTTTTTATTCCTAAATCCTTTTTTTTTGGATTCTTTGGATTCTCTTCTATCTTTTTATATATGGAAAAATAAAATTTCTCGATTAAATAAAGTTCATCTTCAAAAAGCTAAAAAGAATGGAGGTTTAGCCTTACCCAATTTTAGGTTTTATTACTGGGCAGTGAATATACGGAGTCTTATGTTTTGGTTATATTATATTAATTGAGCGGACTGTCCGGTCTGGGCTTCTTTAGAAGCTAGCTCTGTTAATAAATTCTCTATCATTTCTCTTCTCGGATCCTCAATTCCTTTATCTTCAAGTAATCTAACTGATAATTTTGTAGTTAACCACCCTTTGAGGATTTGGATACCATTTAGAAATTATTTTGGTTTATTGAGTTTTTCACTTTCCAGTCCCATTTTTTTCTAACTATTTTTTTAAACCTTCAATGTCTGATGTAGTTTTTAAAGAGTGGAAAAGATTGGGTATTAAATGTTTTCATGATTTGTTTGTTGGAGATACTCTGTCTTCATTCTAAAGGGATTGGACAGGCTAGATGCAGGAAAATTGTTCCCGATGTTTGGGAAGTTTAGAACGAGGGGTCACAGTTTAAGGATAAAGGGGAAGCCTTTTAGGACCGAGATGAGGAAAAACTTCTTCACACAGAGAGTGGTGAATCTGTGGAATTCTCTGCCACAGGAAACAGTTGAGGCCAGTTCATTGGCTATATTTAAGAGGGAGTTAGATATGGTCCTTGTGGCTAAAGGGATCAGGGGGTATGGAGGGAAGGCTGGTACAGGGTTCTGAGTTGGATGATCAGCCATGATCATACTGAATAGCGGTGCAGGCTCAAAGGGCCAAATGGCCTACTCCTGCACCTATTTTCAATGTTTCTATGTTTCATTTGAACAACTGTCAGTTAAGTATAGCCTACTGAGAACTCACTTTTTTCCATATTTACAAATTAGAAACTTTTAGCATTCTCAAGTACATACATTTCCTAAAAGTCCAGATAAAAATTTACTTGATCTAATTTTTAATCTGAAACCCTTCCATAATGCATTTATATCTAATATTTATGGTATGTTGTTGGGAATGAGAAATATTCCTTTAGATAAAATTTAAAATCTTTGGGAACAAGTTTTACAGATTTCAATTTTTGAGGACACTTGGAATGAAATTTTTAAATTGGTTAACACCTCATTGTTATGTGCCCGTCCTTCCCTTCTTCAATTTAAAGTGGTTCATATGGCCCACATGTCTAAAGATAAGCTATCTCGTTTTTATTCGGATACATCTCCCTTTTGTGATAGAGGTAATAATGGAGAAGCTTCACTAATCTATATGTTTTGGACTTGTCTGAGTTTCGAAAAATATTGGAAGGAGGTATTTGAAACTTTTTTGGTGCTTTTTAAAGTAAATTTTAAACCTTATTCTGACTGCCTTATTTGGTATTGTTGGAGGAAATGATATTATTTTGGAGACACATGATCTGCATATTCTGGCCTTTATTTCTCTTATAGCCAGGAGGGCATTGATGTTTAAATGGAAGGATGCCACTCTGCCTACTCGTACTCATTGGTTACATGATGTTATGTCTTGCTTAAATTTAGAGAAGATTCGCTGTTCAATTTCTGAACCTAGACAGGATTTTTTAACATAGTGGAGACCTTTTTTGAATTATTTTCAAAAGCTTTGATTTGCTATCAAGCACAGATGTTGGCAAATAATATGTTTTACTAGCAACACACATAAAAGTTGCTGGTGAACGCAGCAGGCCAGGCAGCATCTATAGGAAGAGGTACAGTTGACGTTTCGGGCCGAGACCCTTCGTCCTGTGTGTTTCTTGAAATACCAGCATCTGCAGATTTCCTTGTGTATATGTTTTACTATATGTTAAGAATTTCTTCCTTTTCTTTTTTTTTTAAACCTAACAGCTTTTTTTTTTCTGGTAGTGGGTTTAGACTTTTTGTATAATAAAATTATCTCTTTTCGATATTACATTTAAATTTAAATTTATATGAATATGGGGTAATTATAGTTTATCTGTGATTTCAATATATTGTAATCGATATATATTATATATCCTACTGTACTCTGTATTCTTTTCTGTAAGAAGTTAATAAAAATATTGAAAAGAAAGAAAGAAAGCAGTAAGGAGCTGGAGCTGTTTGCACAACGGATCATCCGGGAGGCAGAGCAATTGATAGATAAGACTTTTGAGCAGGTGGTTACACCCAGAGTGCAGAATTCGGGGAGTAGACGGGTGAACACAGAGAGGTAAAGGGAGAAAGAAGTCAGTACAGGGTCCCCCGGGGCCATTCCCTTGAGCAACAGGTATACCCCTTTGGATACTGCTGAGGGGGGTGACCTATCTGGGCAAGGCAGCAGCACCTAGACCAATAACACTGTGGTTGGCTGTGAGCCTCAGAAGGGTAGGGTGAAGTCAGGCGGAGCAATGGTCATGGGGGACTCGATAGTTAAGGGGACAGATAGGAGATTCTGTGACAGCAAAAGAGACGCCAGGATCGAGTGTTGCCTCCTGGGTGCTAGGGTCCAGGATGTCTCTGAACAATTGCAAAATATTCTTGAAGGGGAGGGTGAGCACCCGGAGGTTGTGGTACATGTTGGTAACAATGACATAGTAGGAGAGGGATAAAGGTCCTGCACAGTAAATTTATGGAGTTAGGGAGGAGGCTGAAGAGCAGGACCTCCTAGGTGGTAATCTCCGAATTACTCCCAGTGCCACGAGGTAAGGAAGGTAGCGCAGATGAATGAGTGGCTGAGGAGATGGTGCAGGAGGCAGGGTTTCAAGTTCTTGGACCATTGGAACCTTTTCTGGGGAAGGGTTGACCTGTACAAGTGGGACAGGTTGCATTTGAACTGAAAGTGGACCAATATCCTGGGAGGGACGTTTGCTGATGCTATTGGGGAGGGTTTAAACTAGATTTGCGGGGGGATAGGAACTGAAGTGAAGAGGCAGAGGATGGGGCAATTGGCACATAAATAGAGACAGCTTGTAGGGAGTTTGTGAGGAAGGGCAGGTAGATATGATGGAGCAAAGATGCATCCAGCCAGATGGTTTAAGGTGTGTATTTTCATGCAAGGAGCATCATAAACAAGGCAGATGAACTTAGAGCATGGATCAATACATGGAACTATGATGTTGTAGCCATTACAGAGGCTTGGATGTCTCAGCAATAAGAAAGGGTGCTGACTGTGCTAGACTTTAGATGTTTCAAAACGGACACAGAGGGAGGCAAAAGAGGTGGGAGTATGGTATTGCTAATCAGGGATAGTATCACGGCTGCAGAAAAGGAGGAAGTCATGCAGGGATTGTCTACTGAGTCAGTGTGGGTGGAAGTCAGAAACAGGAAGGAGGCAATAACTCTACTGGGTGCTTTTTATAGACCCCCCCCCCCCCCAGAAACATGGAGGAACAGATAGAGAGAAAAATTCTGGAATGGTGCAATAATAATAGGGTTATCATTGTGGGAGATTTAACTTTCCTCATATTGATCGGCATCTCCTTAGATAAGAGGTTTAGATGGGGTGTAGTTTATTGGGAGTGGTCAGGAAGGTTTCCTGACATAATATGCAGATAAGCCAACTAGATGTGAAACTGTACTTGATCTGGTATTGGGAAATGAACCTGGTCGGGAGTCAGATCTCTCAGGGGGAGAGCATTTTAGAGGTAGTGATCACAACTCTATTTCCTTCACCATAGCACTGGAGAGGGATAGGAGCAGATAATTTGGGAAAACATTTAATTGGGGTAGTGGGAAATATGATGCCATTAGGCAGAAACTTCGGACCATAAATTGGGAGCAGATGTTCTCAGGAAAATGTGGGACATAAATGTGGCAAATGTTCAGAAACATTTTTGTGGCGTTCTGCATAGGTATGTTCTATTCAGGCAAGGAAAGGATGGTAGGGTAAAAGAACCATGGTGTACAAAGGATGTGGAAAATCTAGATTAGAAGAAAAGAAAAGCTTATGAAAGGTTTAAGAAACTAGGTACTGTTCATACTGAATGGAGGTGCAGGCTCGAAGTTTCTATGTTTCTATGTTTCTATGTTAGAACTCTAGAAAATTACAACATTGCTGGGAAGGAACTTAAGAATGAAATTAGGAGAGCCTGAAAGGGCCACGAGAAGGCTTTGGTGAGCAGGATTAAGGCATTCTACAAGTACGTAAAGAGCAAGAGGATGAACCGTGTGAGAATAGGACAAATCAGGTGTGATTGAAACCCTTGAGCATATCAACAAAAACAAAGAGGATGTGCTGGAGCTTTTGAAAAGCATTGTTAGATAAGTTGCTGGGTCTGGACAAGATATACCCCAGGCTACTGTGGGAAGCAAGGAAGGAGATTGTTGAGCCTCCGACGATAATCTTTGCATCATCAATAGGTTACGGGAAAAGCACCAGAGAATTAGAGGGTTGCAAATGTTCCCTTGTTCAAGAAAGGGAGTAGAGGTAACCCAGGAAATTATAAACTAGTGACTTTTACTTCAGTAGTGGGCAGGTTGTTGGAGAAAATCTTGAGAGGCAGAATTTATGAACATTTGGAGAGACATAATCTGATTAGGGATAGTTAGCATGGCTTTGTCAAGGGCAGATTGTGGCTTACAAGCCTGATTGAATTCTTTAAGGATGTAACAAAACAACAGGTACAGCGGTGAATGTAGTGTATATGGATTTCAGTAAGGCATTGCTGAGGTTCCCCATGCAAGTCTCATCCAGAAGGTGGGGGCATGGGATCCGAGGAGATCTTGATTTGTGGATCCAGAACTGGTTTGCACACAGAAGACAAGGGGTGGTTGCAGTTGGTTCGTATTCTGCATGGAGGTCAGTGACCAGTGGTGTTCTGCAGAGATCTGTTCTGGGAGACCCCCCCCCCCCACCTTTGTGATTTTTATAAATGACCTGGATGAGGAAGTAGAAGGGTGGGTTAGTAAGTTTGCTGGTGACACAAAAGTTGGGGGTGTTGTGGATAGGCAGGAGGGTTGTCAGAGGTTACAGCAGGACATCAATAGGATGCCAAAATGGGCTGAGAAGTGGCACAGGAATTTCAACCCAGATAAGTGTGAAGTGGTTCATTTTGGAAGGTCCATTTTGAAGACGGAATATAATATAAATGGTAAGACTCTTGGCAGTGTGGAGGATCTGAGACACCTTGGGGTCCGTGTCCATAGGATATTCAAAGCTGCTGTGCAGGTTGACAGTGTTGATAAGAAGGCGTAAGGTGCACTGGCCCATCAACCATGGGATTGAGTTCAAGAGCCAAGAGATAAAGTTGCAGCTGTGTAGGACCCTGGTCAGACCCCACTTGGAGCAATATGTTCAGTTCTGGTCACCTCACTACAGGAAGGATGTGGGTACTTTACAGAGGGTGCAGAGGAGATTTACAAGGATGTTGTCTGGATTGGAGAGTGCGCCTTATGAGAATAGGTTGAGTGAACTTGGCTTTTTCTCCTTGGAGGATGACAGGTGACCTGATAGAGGTGTATAAGATGATGACAGGCATTGATCGAGTGGACAGTCAGAGGCTTTTTCCCCAGGGCTGAAATGGCTAACATGAAGGGGCACAGTTTTAAGGTGCTTGGAAGTAGGTACAGAGTGGGGGTGTCAGAGGTAATTTTCTTACACAGAGTATTGTGGGTGCATGGCATGTACTGCCTGCGACGGTGGTAGAGGCAGATACAATAGAGTCTTTTAAGAGATTCTCAACTGTAGGGAAATTCTAGGCAGTTTCCAGAGTAGGTTATATGGTCGCCACAGCTTTGTGGGCCACAGGGCCTGTCATGTGCTGTAGATTTTATGTTCTATTTTCTATTCCCCGTGAAATAAATGCCAATATTGCAATTGCTTTTGTTCACCAAAAACTCAACCTCTAAATTAACTTTGTTAGTCTTGCACGAGGACTCCCAAGGTCTTCTGTACTTCTGATGTTTGAATCTTCTCCCCATTTAGATAATAATTCATACTTTTGTTCCTTTTACCAAAATGCATTATCATACATTTCCCAACACCATATTCCAACTGCCACTTTGTTGCCCATTCTTCCAATTTGTCTAAGTCCTGCTGCCATCCTCCCGGGCAGGAGAAGATGGCGATGCAACGTGACGCAGCGTGCACAGCTCTCCGGTGAAAGGATATCGTATTTCTAAGTAGGATGTCGTGCACAATTCTGATTTGATGGAGACAGACGTGAGAAGTAGAGGAACATCTGGAGAAATTTCTGAAATGCCCGGTTCGCTGCCGTTGCTAATGTGCGATCAAGAATCTCCGGAGGGAAGGCCCCAAAATCCCCGGCTTTGCCTGCTGCTGGCATCCGAGGCTGGGGTCGAAGTGCTTGGCAGAGATGGTGCTCGGTATCGGAAGGCTGATCGGAGCTCAAAGCTTTCGGACGACTCAGAGTCAGACTGTGGTCGGGCATGGCAGGGAGGGTTCTCTTCCTTCTCCGGTCTGCGTGAGATGTGAGACTATCGAGAGACTTTGAACTTTTTTACTGTGCCCATGGCCTGTTCTTCATCAAGTTATGGTATTGTTGCACTGTTGTAAATATATGCTATAATTATGTGGTTTTTTGTTAGTTTTTCAGTCTTGGTCTGTCCTGTGTTTTCTGTGATATCACACCGGAGGAATATTGTATCATTTCTTAATGCATGCATTACTAAATGACAATAAAAGAGGACTGTGTGTCCTCATAATCTAATCGCATTGCTTCCTCAGCACTACCTACCCCCTCCACCTATCTTTGTATCATCTGCAAACTTTGCCACAAAGCCAACAATTCCATTATCTAAATCACTGACAAAGTGAAAAGAAGCAGTCCCAATACAGAACCTTGAGGAACACCAACTGGCAGCCAACCAGTAAAAGCCCTTTTTATTTCCACTCGTTGCCTCCTGCTTGTAGCTATTTTGCCATCCATGTCAGTATCTGTCCTGTAATGCCCTAGGATTTTACCTTGTTGAGCAGCCTCGTATATGGCACCTTATCAAATGGAGTTGGAGGCGGAGTTAAGATGGCGCTAAATGGCGACACCTTTGCTTGAATCTTCAGAAACCACTCTGTTTCCCTCTTTAATATCTTTATTTTTCCCTTTCAGGGTTCTTTTGAAGACCCTGACCTGGAGTTACATACAGACTTCGGTTCTTTGCGGGTATGATACCCATTCTTGGGGTTTTAAGACTGGCTATTGTTCAGCACGCCAAGGGCTTGGCCTGAGAGGTGGCCTCCTGTTTGGAAGCCTAAGATCTCGGGGCTCTGGAGATGGGCGGATCAAGGGTCGGTGTCAAGGCAGGAGACTCGTGTGTTGTCAGGGAGGCCAGAAAATCTTTCGCTGTGGGCCCGAAGACCCAAGATCTTTGTGATCTTTAGGCACAGAAGTCGTAAAAAGTGACGAAACGGGCTTTTTAACATCATAAACCAGCGGGTTGCTGTCATATCTTCAGCTTGCTGTGAAAATGGGGGACACCTCCCTCTCCCTTATTAGGGAGAGAGAGAACCTGGGGGTTGCCAAATGTCAGATGAATTGCAATAGTCTTTGGGGTAACTGCAAGTCTGTGTCTTTGCTATCGCCTAGCTCATACTTGTGCTCGGTAACAGGTACATTTTTTTCTGCTGGGGAGGGAGGGGGGATCATTGCTTGCTGCTGCTTACACACAGGAGGGAGTGGGGAGCTGGGGGGGGACTTTGGGGTTCTCATGTTTAACTGTCGTTCATTCTTTGGGGCACTTCTCTGTTTTCGTGCATGTTTTGCGAAGAAAAATCATTTCAGGATGTATATTGTATACATTTCTCTGACATTAAATTGAACCTTTGAACCTCTGAACCTTCTGAAAATCCAAGTAAATGACATCCACGCCTCTGCTTTGCCCACCCTGCCTGTTGCTTCCTCGAAGGTCTCAACAAATTTGTCAGGCAAGATTTCCCTTGACAGAAACCACTCTGTGTTTGACTTATTTTATCATTAGCCTGCAAGTACCCTGGAACCTCATCCTTAATAATAGACTCCAAACTTTCCCAGCCACTGAGGTTAGGCTAACTGGCTTATGATTTCCTTTCTTTTGCCTTCCTCCCTTCTTAAAAAGTGGTGTGACATTTACATTCTTCCAGTCCTCCTGGACCATGTCAGAATCAAGTGATTCTTGAAATATCAAACCAATGCATCTGTTATCTCTTCAGCAACCTCTCTCAGGACTCTGGGATGCAGTCCATCCAGTCCAGGTGACTTATCCACCTTAAGACCTTTGAATTTACCAAGCCCTTTATCCTTCGTAATAGCAATGGCACTTATTCCTGCTCCCTGACACTCACTGACCTTTGACACACTGCTAATAATACAGTGAAGACAGATGCAAAGTACTCATTAAGTTCATCTGCCATTCCTGTGTACCCCATTACCACCACACCAGCATAATTTTCCAGTGGTCTAATCTGAACTCTCACCTTCCTCTTACTCTATATATAACTGAAAAAAACATTTGGTATCCTGCTTTATATGATTGGCTAGATTGCCCTCACATTTGGTAGATTCTACCATCGTTGGTAGACTCTCAGATGTTAATGAGAGGGTGTACAGGAGCAAGATATGCCAGCTGGTGGAGTGGTGTCACAGCAACAACCTGGCACTCAATGTCAGTAAGACAAAAGAGCTGATTGTGGACTTCAGGAAAAGTAAGTCGAAGGAACACACACCAATCCTCATAGAGGGATCAGAAGTGGAGAGAATGAGCAGTTTCATGTTCCTGGGTGTCAAGATCTCTAGTCCTGGTCTCAACATATCGATTCTGTTATAAAGAAGGCAAGATAGACAATAGACAATAGGTACAGGAGTAGGCCATTCAGCCTTCGAGCCAGCACCACCATTCACTGTGATCATGGCTGATCATCCACAATCAGTATCCAGTTCCTGCCTTATCCCCATAACCTTTGATTCCGCTATCTTTAAGAGCTCTATCCATCTCTTTTTTGAAAGCGTCCGGAGACTTGGCCTCCACAGCCTTCTGGGGCAGAGCATTCCATATATCCACCACTCTCTGGGTGAAAAAGTTTTTCCTCAACTCCGTTCTAAATGGCCTACCCCTTATTCTTAAACTGTGGCCTCTAGTTCTGGACTCACCCATCAGTGGGAACATGCTTCCTGCCTCCAGCGTGTCCAATCCCTTAATAATCTTATATGTTTCAATCAGGTCCCCTCTCATCCTTCTAAATTCCAGTGTATACAAGCCCAGTCGCTCCAATCATTCAACATATGACAGTCCCACCATCCCGGGAATTAACCTTGTAAACCTACGCTGCACTCGTTCAATAGCAAGAATGTCCTTCCTCAAATTTGGAGACCAAAACTGCACACAGTACTCCAGGTGTGGTCTCACCAGGGCCCTGTACAGCTGTAGAAGGACCTCTTTGCTCTTATACTCAATTCCCCTTGTTATGAAGGCCAGCATGCCATTAGCTTTCTTCACAGCACGTTGTACTTGCATGCTTGCTTTCAGTGACTGATGTACAAGAACACCTAGATCTCTTTGTACTTCCCCTTTTCCTAACTTGACGGTGGCTATACTTTATTAGGAGTTCGAAGAGATTTGGTATGTCAACAAATACACTCAGAAACTTCGATAGATGTACTGTGGAGAGCATTCTGACAGGCTGCATCACTGTCTGGTATGGGGAGGGGCGGGGTCCTACTGCACAGGACCAAAAGAAGCTGCAGAGGGTCGTAAATTCAGTCGGCTCCATCTTGGGTACCAGCCTACAAAGTAACCAGGATATCTTCAAGGAGCGGTGTCTCAGAAAGGCAGCGTCCATTATCAAGGACCTCCAGCATCTAAGGCATGCCCTTTTCTCACTGTTACCATCAAGTAGGAGGTACAGAAGCCTGAAGGCACACACTCAGCGATTCAGGAACAGCTTCTTCCCCTCTGCCATCCGATTCTCAAATGGACATTGAACCCTTGAACACTACCTCACTTTGTTAACATAAATTTCTGTTTGTTTGCACAATTTTAATCTATTCAATAGAGGCATACTGTAATTGATTTTTTTTTTCTTTAATATAATGTATTGCATTGAACTGCTGCTGCTAAGTTAACAAATTTCATGACACATGCCAGTGATAATAAACCTGATTCTAATTCTGATATTTCATGTTTTCCCTTCTTATAGCCTTTTTAGTTGCCTTTTGTTATATTTTAAATGTTTCCCAATCATCCAATTTCCCACTCACTTTTGTGACCTTATATGTTCTTTCCTTGGCCTAATGCAGTCCTTAACTTCCCTCGTCAACCAAGGTTGCCTATCCCTGCCATTTGAGAACTGCTTCCTCTGTGGAACATACCTATCCTGTGCCTTGTGAACTCTTCCCAGAAACTATTCAGCCATGTCGCTCTTCTGTCATCCCTGCAAGTATCCTCCATTCCACCTGGGCAAGTTCCTCTCTCATGCCTCTGTAATTCCCTTTATGCCATTGCAATACTGATACATGTGACTTGTGCTTCTCCCTCTCCGATTTCAGTATGAATTTAATCATATTGTGATCACTAAGGCTTCAATTATGTTAAGCTATCTAATAAGATATGGGTAATGCACAATGTCCAATCTAAGATAGCCTTTCCCCAAGTAGGCTCAAGCACAAGCGGTTCTAAAAAGCTATTTTGTAGGTAATCAACTAATTCCCTCTTTTGTGATCTGACACCAACCTGATTTTCCCAACCCCCTTGCATATTGGAGCCCCCCATTACAATTGTGTCATTACCCTTATTACATGCCTTTTCCAATCTCAACCCCACATCTTGGCTACTATTTGGAGGCCTATATATGATTCCCATAATGTTTTTTTTACCCTTGCAATTTTTTATCTCCACCCACAAAGATTCAACATTCTCTGACCCTGTGTCACCTCTTTCTAAAGATGTAATTCCATCTCTTACCAACAGTCACACCACCGCCTATGCCTTCCTGCCTGTCCTTTCAATACAAAGTATATTCATTGATGTTAAGCTCCCAACTATGGTCTTCTTTCAGCCACGACTCAGTGATGCCCACAAAGTCATACCGACCAATCTCTAATTGTGCCGTGAACTCATCCACCTTATTCCAAATACTACATGCATTTAAATACAGCACTTTCAGTCCTGCATTCATCACAGTTTTGAATTTTGCCTCTGTGGTACAATTTAACTCTTTGCTTTGTTTGTCGCTTTTCCTTCCTTTTATTCTACTTGTAAACCTGCTGGCTCATCCTCAGCTCTATCATACTGATTCCCATCCCCCGGCATGTTAGTCTAAACCAACCTAACAGCTCTGGAATCAGAATCAGATTTATTATCACTGGCATGTGACGTGAAATTTGTTAACTTAGCAGCAGCAGTTCAATGTGTTCCTTCAGGCTTTTGTACCTCTTACCTGATGGTAACAGTGAGAAAAGGGCATGCCCTGGGTGCTGGAGATCCTTAATAATGGACGCTGCCTTTCTGAGACACTGCTCCTTGAAGATGCCCTAGGTACTTTGTAGGCTAGTACCCAAGATGGAGCTGACTAAATTTACAACCCTCTGCAGCTTCTTTCGGTCCTGTGCAGTAGCCCCTCCATACCAGACAGTGATGCAGCCTGAAAGAATGCCCTCCACAGTACATTGATAAAAGTTTTTGAGTGTATTTGTTGACATGCCAGATCTCTTCAAATTCCTAATGAAGTATAGCTACTATCTTGCCTTCTTTAACTACATCGATATATTGGGACCAGGTTAGATCCTCAGAGATCTTAACACCCAGGACCTGAAACTGCTCACTCTCTCCACTTCTGATCCCCGTGAGGATTGGTATGTTCCTTCGTCTTACCCTTCCTGAAGGCCACAATCAGCTCTTTCATCTTACTGCCGTTGTGTGTCAGGTTGTTGCTGTGGCACCACTCCACTAGTTGGCATATCTCACTCCTGTACGCCTTCTCATCACCATCTGAGATTCTACCAACAATGGTTGTATCGTCAGTAAATTTATAAATGGTGTTTGAACTATACCGAGCCACACAGTCATGGGTATAGAGAGAGTAGAGCAGTGGGCTAAGCACACACCCCTGAGGTGCACCAGTGTTGATCTAGTAAACCTCCCCTCAGGAATGTTGGTCCCCCTTGGATTCAAGTGCAACTTGTCCCTTTTGCTCAGGTCCCACCTGAGCCAGAGGAAGTCCCAATTATCCAGAAATCTGAATCCTTGCTCCCGACTCCAATTCTTCAGCCACACATTAATCTACCACCTCATTTATTCCTATCCTCACTGTCGTGTGGCACAGGCAGCAATCCTGAGATTACTACCATTGAGGTCCTGCTTTTCAGCTTCCTTCCCAACTCCCTGGATCCTTTTTTTTCCAGGAACTCTTCCTTTTTCTACTTATGTTGTTGGTACCATGACCTTTGGGTGCTCAGCCTCCCTTTTCAGGATATTGTGGGCATGTTCAAAAACATCGCGGACCCTGGCACCTGCGAGCCGAACTACCCTCCCTGTTTCCTTATCGTGTCCACAGAATTGCTTCCTTAGGTAGGTTGTCCCTGGGGGCAACATTTTAGAAGTTAATAAAATTATAAATGGCATAGGCAGGATAGGTAGTCAAAGTCTTTTTCCCTCTGCTAGGACTAGAAGACACAGGTTTAAGGTGAGAGGTGAGAAATTTAAAGGAGACCTGAGGGGTAGGGTTTTCATACAAGTGTGGTGAACATCTAGAATGAGCTGCCACAGTCAGTGGTGGAGGCTGAACCTATTATAACATTTAGAAGATATTTAAACAAGTAGCTCGAAAGGAAAAGAGTGGGAGAAAATTGGCCTAATGGAGGCAAATGGGGCTAGTGTAGTTGTGGTAGGCATGGAAGATGTGGGTTGAATGGCCTGTTTATGTGTTCTAATTGCATAGAGGGAGTTTTATGATTTAGTTTGAAAACCTTACTGTCTTTGTAGAGGAAGTGTTACTCTGCATGTAATTTTCTTAACAACACAATTATTGTGAAGTGATCTGTTTGGAAGGTAAACAAACTAACTGCCCATTAACTGTTTTCCATTACCTCCCTTTCTCTGATACACCCTCCACAGAACTGCTTTGTACCCTTGGTTACCTGATGTGTTTAATCGGTTCAGCTCCCTGATGACTGCTCGGAAAGAAGGCCGCACCTCAGGCTGATAGTTCATACACTGATTGATGAGGCTTGCTAACTCAGTCCATCTGGGAGGAGGAAGCTGGAGGTGATCTTCATAAAACTGGAGCTTCTGCACAATGAATGAGGTCAAGACAAAGAATTTCATTTGTTGAAAGATGTTATTTGTAAAAATTTCACCCCCTTCTTTTAATTCCTTTGTTGCTGCCGCATCTGCTCTCAGAAGGAGGCTTTTCATTCCAGAATGAAGGAGATGTCCTCCTTTTTCAAAGAAAGGGGCTTCCCTTCCTCCATCATCAATGCTGCTCTCAACCACATCTCTTCCATTTCGCGCAAGTCTACCCTCATGCCATCCTCTCTGCACCCCACCAGGGATAGGGTTCCACCTACCGCCCTATCAGCCTCCATGTCCAACATGTAATTCTCCGTAACTTCCACCACCTCCAATGGGATCCCACCACCAAGCACATTTTCCCTCCCCCCCTCCACTTTCTGTTTTCCGCAGGGGTCGCTCCCTACGCTACACCCTTATCCATTTGTCCCTCCCCACTGATCTCCCTCCTGGCACTTATCCTTGCAAGCAGAACAAGTGGTACACCTGCCCCAACACCTCCTCCCTCACTATCATACAGGTCCCAAATAGTCCTTCCAGGTGAGGTGAGTATGTTGGGGTCATATACTGGGTTTGGTGCTCCCGGTGTGACCTCCTGTATATCTGTGAGACGCGATGTAGATTGGGAGACCACTTCACCGAGCACCTACGCTCCGTCTGCCCAAAGAAGCGGAATCTCTCTGTGGCTTTTAGATAGATTATGAAGACACGTAGTCCTCTTTTATTGTCACTTAGTAATGCATGCATTAAGAAATGATACATTATTTCCTCTGATGTGATATCACAAAACACAGGACAGACCAAGACTGAAAAAACTGACAAAACCACATAATTATAACATATAGTTACAACAGTGCAACAATACCATAACTTGATGAAGATCAGTCCATGAGCACAGTAAAGTTCAAAGTTTCTCAAGTGTCCCACATCTCATGCAGATGGGAGAAGGAAGAAAAACTCTCCCTGCCATGCTGACCACAATCCGACTCCGAGTCATCCGAAAACTTCGAGCTCTGATCAGCTCTCTGACACCGAGTACTGAGTGCCATCTCTGTCCGAACGATTCGACCTCAATCTCGGTCGTCAAAAGCAGGCAAGGCCGGGGACTTTGAGGCCTGCCCTCCGAAAGATTCCCGACCACACAGTAACGACAGCAGCGAATAGGCGTTTCAGAAATTTCTTCAGATGTTCCTCTGTGCTTTCATCTCCATTCTCCATCAAATCAGAATTGTCCATGGCCCCTATTTAACAGATACGATATCATCTTTCACCGGAGGGCTGCGCACACGCAGGCGCGCCGCCATCTTCTCCTCCCACCTGAATGGCTTCCCATTCCACTTCCCATTCCCATTCCCAAAACGTCAACTGTACTCTTTTCCATAGATGTTACTTGGCTTGTTAAGTTCCTCCAGCATTTTGTGTGTGTTTGTTGAAAGATGTTTGTTTTGTTTTCCAGCAGACTTTGCAGTTGGATAAATCCCAATCCAATTTCCTTAAGGTTCAATAAAGGCATGAATCTGCTTCGAACGTCCTCCCCATAACTGCACCATTAGACAAGAGGCAGTTAGTTTCATTCTGCAATGTGTGTTCAACTGCTGGGTACAGTGTGTGGCTGCTGGAAGTTCATGCCTTGCTCTAAGCACATGACAACAATAGGTTGTCTTCAATGTGATATTGAGGATGTAGCACAGTTCAAGGTTCTCTCCATTGGAATTAATGCTTTTTCTGCCTCTTGTATTGTTGACATTTGTATTTCAGTCCTAAACAATCTCCACTTTATTTTATTAGCTCTAACAACCTCCATTCTGTATCCCCTTGCTCTGGACATAATGACCAGAAAAAACAGTCAAAGAAAAGTACAACACAGAAACAGGCTCTTCACCCCATCTACCTCCTGTCAAACCATTTAAACTGCCTACCTCATTGTCCTCCACTGGGACCATAGACCCCCATACCCCTACCAAAACTTCCTTTAAATATTGAAACCAAGCTCACATGCACCACGTATGCTGACAGCTCATTCCACTCTCACAACACTGAATGAAGAAGCTTCCTCTCATGTTCCCCTTAAACTTTTCACCTTTCAACCTTAACCCATGACTTCTGGTTGTAGTCCCACCCAACCTCAGTAGAATAAGCCTGCCTGCATTTAACCTATCTATACTTCTCATAATTTTCTATACCTCTATCAAATCTCCCCCAAATCTTCCAATTTCCAAGGAATAAAATCCTAACCTATTACTCTGGTCCTCCAGCAACATCCATGTAAATTTTCTATGTACTCTTTCTAAGGCACTTAGAAGCCTTATGAGCCTGATCGAATTTTTTGAGGCTGTGACTGAACACACTGATGAAGGAAGAGTAGTAGATGTAGTGTACATGGATTTCAGCAAGGCATTTGATAAGGTACCTCATGCAAGGCTTATTGAGAAAGTAAGGAGGCATGGGATCCAAGGGGACATTGCTTTGTGGATCCAGAACTGGCTTGCCCACAGAAGGTAAAGAGTGGTTGTAGACGGGTCATATTCTGCATGGAGGTCGGTGTCCAGTGGTGTGCCTCAAGGTTCTGTTCTGGGACCCTTACTCTTCATGATTTTTATAAATGACCTGGATGAGGAAGTGGAGGGATGGGTTAGTAACTTTGCTGATGACACAAAGGTTGGGGGTGTTGTGGATAGTGTGGAGGGCTGTCAGAGGTTACAGCGGGACATTGACAGGATGTAAAACTGGGCTGAGAAGTGGCAGATGAAGTTCAACCCAGATAAGTGTGAAGTGGTTCATTTTGGTAGGTCAAATATGATGGCAGAACATACTATTAATGGTAAGACTCTTGACAGTGTGGAGGATCAGAGGGAGTTTGGAGTCCGAGTCCATAGGATGCTCAAAACAGCTACGCAGGTTGACTCTGTGGTTAAGAAGGCATACAGCATATTGGCCTTCATCAATCATGGAATTGAATTTAGGAGCCGAGAGGTAATGTTGCAGCTATATAGGACCCTGGTCAAACCCCACTTGGAGTACTGTGCTCATTTCTGGTCGCCTCACTACAGGAAGGATGTGGAAACCATCGAAAGGGTGCAGAGGAGATTTACAAGGATGCTGCCTGGAACGGGGAGCATGCCTTATGAAAACAGGTTGAGTGAACTCGACCTTTTCTCCTTGGAGCGACGGAGGATGAGAGGTGACCTGATAGAAGTGTATAAGATGATGAGAGGCATTGTTCGTATGGATAGTCAGAGGCTTTTTCCCAGAGCTGAAATGGCTAGCACAAGAGGGCACAGGTTTAAGGTGCTTGGAAGTAGATACAGAGGAGATGTCAGGGGTAAGTTTTTTTATGCAGAGAGTAGTGAGTGCATGGAATGGGTTGCGAGCAACGGTGGTGGAGGCGGATACGATAGGGTCTTTTAAGACACTTTTGGATAGGTACATGGAGCTTAGAAAAATAGAGGGCTATGGGTAACCTTTGTAATTTCTAAGGCAGGGACATGTTTGGCGCAACTTTGCGGGCCAATGGGCCTGTATGGTGTTGTAGGTTTTCTATGTTTCTATGTTCTTTGTTTCTTTCAACCCTAACTGGTGCAGGGGGCAGGAATTCAGATAATGAATCATTGGGATCTCTTCTGGGGAAGTTATGACCTGTACAAAAGGGATGGGTTACGCCAGAACCCAAGGGGTTTCAATATCCTTGTGGGCAGGTTAGCTAGATTTGTTTGGACGGGTTGAAACGAATTTGGCAGTATGACGGAACTGAAGTGATTGTGCTGAAGCTGAGGTAGTTGGTTTACAAACAGAGGCAATGTACAGTGAGAATCCTAGCAAGGAAAGACTGATGATAGGATAAAATTGCAGTCAACAGGATGAGTTGCAAGTTAAAAGCAGACAAGATCGAAAAGGGTGAATACAGAACTAAAGGTGCACAGTATACAGAATGAGGTCGATGAACTTGTAGCACAGTTACACACTGGCAAGTGTGATGTTGTAGGCAGCACTGAATCATGGCTGAAAGAACATTATCACTGGGAGCTTAATGTCCAAGGATACACATTGTATTGAAAGGATAGGCAGGAGGGCAGAGGGGGTGTCATGGCTCTGATGACAAAAAAAAAGAAATTAAGTTATTAGAAAGAGGTCAGAAGGTGTTGAACTGATGTGGACAGAGCTAAAAAACTGCAAGATAAAAAGACCCCGATGGGAGATATATACAGACCCTCAAACAGTAGTAAGGATGTGGTCTATAAGTTACAATGGGAGGTAGAAAATGCATGCCAAAAGGGCAATGTTACAATACAAGGGATGATTGATAAGTTTGTGTCCTATGGTAGAAAGAGTCAATTTTAGAAAACCTAGCCCATTTTTTTCCCTACATTTATACACTTAGTCCAGTGGTCTTGGAGCATACGAATCCCTTCTTTGTAGAAGTACGCTTCTTGGACCTCCAGAAAGTGGTCCACAGCAGGGGTGATTGATAAGTTCATGGCCTAAGGTAGAAGGCGAGGAGGAGGAACTTCAAACTTTCTGCATTTTCACTCAAAGAGTTGAACTGCACGTGCATGTAACGAGAGCTGTATAACTCATCTCCTTCTACCTTAGGCCACAAACTTATCAATCACCCCTGTTATGGACCACCTGGAGGTCCAAGACGCTCTCGTTACGTGCACGTGCAGTTCAACTCTTTGAGTGATAGTACAGAAAGTTTGAAGTTAATAATTCATCTCCTTCTACCTCAGACCACGAATTTATCAATCACCCCTGTTGTGGACCACTTCTACAAAGAAAAGATCCGTATGCTCCACAACCGCTGGACTAAATGTGTACATGTAGGAGGGGACTATGTTGAAAGATAAATGTGCTAGGTTTTCTAAAATTGACTCCTCCTAACCTAGGCCATGAACTTATCAATCACCCCTTGTAGTCCTGGGGGATTTCAATATGTAGGTAGGTTGGAAAAATAAGGTTGGTGCAGGATTCCTAGACGGGGAATTTCTAGAGAGCCTATGATATGGCTTTTTAGAGTACTTGTTGTTGAGCCAGTAGAGGATCAGCTATTCTGGATTGGGTGTTGTGGAATTAATCGAAGTTGATCAGAGGGTTTAAGGTAAAAGAACACTGAGGGAAAGTGATCATAATATGATCAAATTCACCCTGACATTTGAGAACGAGAAGCTAAAGTCAGATTTATTAGTATTACAGTGGAGTAAAGGGAATTACAGAGACATGAGAGAAAAGCTGGCCGAAATTGATTGGAAAAGAACACTGGCAGGGATGTCAGCAAAACAGTAATGGCTGGAAATTTTGTATAAAAGGAAGAAGTGTTCTGGAAGCAAGATGACACAACAGTGGCTAACAAGAGAAGTCAAAGTGAAGATAAAAGCCAAAGAGAGGGCATATGATAGAGCAAAAATTAGTGGGAAGTTAGAGAATTGGGGAACTTTTAAATACCAACAAGAGACAACCAAAAAAGTCATTAAGAAAGTAAAGATAATATATGAAAATAAGCTAGACAATAATATTAAATATTATTACCAAAGTTTCTAAAGGTACATAAGTGTAAAGGAGAATGGAGAGTTGATATTGGACAACTGGAAAATATGGCTACAGAGGTAGTAATGCGGGACCGAACTGAATAAGCATTTTGCATCAGTCTTCGCGGTGGAAGACACTAGCGGTATGGTGGGAGTTCCAGGTGTCAGGAATCATGAAATTTGTGAAATACCATTACAAAGGAGAAGGTTCTTGGGAAACTGAAAGGTCTGAAGGTAGATAAGTCACCTGGACCAGATTATGTACACTCCAGAGTTCTGAAAGAGGAGGCTGAAG
Organism: Mobula birostris; assembly: GCF_030028105.1. NCBI lineage: Eukaryota > Metazoa > Chordata > Chondrichthyes > Myliobatiformes > Myliobatidae > Mobula > Mobula birostris. The sequence goes on along the minus strand of NW_027274039.1, from coordinate 467,255 downwards.
AGATCATGGAGGCATTAGTAATGCTCTTCCAAGCATCACTAGATTATGGAATAGTTCTGGAAGACTGGAAAATTGCAAAGGCCACTTCACATTCAAGAAGGGAGAGAAGCTGAAGAAAGGATTATAAGCCAGTTAGTCTGACCTCAGTAGTTGGGAAGATGTTGGAATTGATTGTTAAGAATGTGGTTTCCAGGTAATTGGAGACACGTGATAAAATAGGCTGTAGTCAGCATGGTTTCCTCAAGGGAAAATCTTGCCTGACAAATCTGTTGGATTTCTTTGAAGAAATAATATGTAGAATAGACAAAGGAGAATCAGTTGATGTTGTGTATCTACTTAACAGGCTATGAACCCATGGTATTAAAGAAAATATTCTAGTGTGGATAAAGCAGGATGCAAAGAGTGAGAATAAAGGAAGCCTTTTCTGGTTGGCTGCCAATGACTAGTATTGTTCCACTGGGATCTGCATTGGGACCGATTTTTTTTACGTCATACGTCAATGATTTGGATGATAGAATTCATGGCTTTTTTGCAAAGTTTGCAGATGATATGAAGATAGGTGGAGAGGAAGGTAGTTTTGAGGAAGTAGTGAGACTTCAGAAGGATTTAGACAGATTAGGAGAATGGGTAAAGAAGTGACAGATGAAATACAGTGTTGGGAAGTGCATGGTCATGCACTTTGGTTGAAGAAATGAAAGTTAGCTATTTTCTAAATAAAGAGAAAATACAAAACTCTAAAGTGCAAAAGGACTTGGACCTAAAGGTTAATTTGCAGGCTGAGGTGCTGAGGGAGGCAAATCCAACATTAGCATTCATTTCAAGAAGATGAAAATATAAAAACAAGGATGTAATGATGAGACTTTATAAAGCACAGGTGAGGCCTCACTTGGAGTATTTTGAGCAGGTTTTGGCCCCTTATGATAGGAAGAATGTTCATGAAAATGATTTCCGGTTTGAATGGCTTGTCGCATAAAGAGTGTTTGATGGCTCTGTGCCTATATTCACTGGAATTCAGAAGAATGAGGGGTAGCCTTATTGAAACCTATCGAATGGTGAAAGGCCTTGGTAGAATGGATGTGAAGAGGGTGTTTCCTATGGTGGGAGAGTCTAATACCAGAAGACACAGCCTCAGTATCAAGGGGCGTCCTTTTAGAATAGAGATGAGGAGCATTTTCTTTACCCAGGGAGTGGTGCATCTGTGGAATTCATTGCTACAGGTAGCTGTGGAGGCAAAGTCTGTATGTATATTTAAGGCAGAGGTTGACAGATTCTTGATTAGTCAAGGCATGAAGGGATACGGGGGAGGGGGGCGGTGGGAGGCAGGATCAGCTTTGATGAATGGCAGATCATTCCATTTCGATGGACCAAATGACCTAATTCTGCTCCTATGTCTTATGGCCTTATTTACGTCTTTCCTGTAGGTGTGTGACCAAAAGTGCACACAATACTCCAAATTAACCCTCACCAACGTGTTATACAACTCCAACATAACATCCCCTCTTCTGTACTCGATAATTTGATTTATAAGGCTAATGTGCCAAGTACTTTCTTCACAACCCTATGTACCTTTGTTCTAGCGCACTCCTCAGTGCCCTGCTGTTCACTGAGTAAGATCATACAGGTTGGTCCTGCCAAAGAGCAACACCTCGTATTTCTCTGCATTAAGTTCCATCTACTATTTTTCACCTCACTTTTCCAGCTGGTACACATTCACTACAAGCCATGACAGCCTTCCTCACTATCCAATACACCCCCAATCTTACTGTCGATTGCAAACTTGCTGATCCAGTTAACCATGTTATCATAAGACCATAAGATATAGGAGCAGAATTAGGCCATTTGGCCCATCAAGTCTGCTCTGCCATTTCATCATGACTGATCCATTTTCTGTCTCAGCCCCAATCTCTTGCCTTCTCCCCATATTTCTTCATGCCCTAACCATTCAAGAATCTATCAACTTCTGCCTGAAATATATCCAATGACTTGGCCTCCACAGCCGCCTGACAAAGAATTCCACAGATTCACCACCCTCTGGTAAAGAAATTCCTCCTCCTCTCCATTCTAAAAGAATGGCCCTCTATTCTGAGACTGTGCCCTCTGGTCTTAGACTCCCCCACCAAAGGAAGCATCCTCGAAGCCTTTCAACATTCAATAGGTTTCAATGAGGTCACCCCTCATTCTTCTGAATTCCAGTGAGTAGAGGCCCAGAGCCATCAAACACTCCTCATATGATAAGCCATTTAATCCTGGATTCATTTTTGTGAACCTCCTTTGATCCATTATTATCATCCAGATCATTGATATAGATGACAAATAACAATGGACCCAACACTGATCCCTGTGGCACTCCACTAGTCACAGGCCTCCAGTCAGAGAGGCAGCTATCTACTGCCACGCTCTGGCTCCTACCACAAAGCCAATGCCTGATCCAACTTGCTACCTCATCTTGGATGCCAAGCGACTGAACCTTCTTGACCAACTTCCCATGTGGGACCTTGTCAAATGCCTTGTTAAAGTCTATGTAGACAACATGGTCTGTACATACAGGCTGTATGGCGAAAAAAGCACAACAGCGCCTCTTTCACCTCAGACGATTGAAAAAGTTTGGCATGAGTCCCCACATCCTAAGAACTGAGAGCATCTTGTCTGGCTGCATCACTGCCTGGTATGGGAACTGTACTTCCCTCAATTGCAGGACTCTGCAGAGAGTGGTGTGGACAGCCCAGCACATCTGTAGATGTGAACTTCCCACTATTCAGGACATTTACAGAGGTAGGTGTGTAAAAAGTTGCTGAAGGATCATTGGGGAGCCGAGTCACCCCAACCACAAACTGTTCCAGCTGCTACCATCTGGGAAATGGTACCACAGCATTAAAGCCAGGACTAACAGGTTCCGGGACAGCTTCCTCCACCAGGCCATCAGATTGATTAATTCAGGCTGATACAATTGTATTTTGAGGCTATACTGACTCTCCCATTGTACATACTATTTATTACAAATTATTATAAATTGCACATTGCATGTTTAGACTGAATTGTAACATAAACATTATTACTCCTCATGAATGTGAAGGATGTAAGAAATAAAGTTAATTCAATTCCACTACCTTGCCTTCATCCACTTTCCTGTTAACTTTCTCAAAAAATTCTATAAGATTGGTTAGACATGATCTACGGTACACAAAGCCATGCTGACTATTGTTAACCTGTTCATGTCTATCCAAATATTTATATACCCGGTCCCTTAGAATACCTTCCAGTAACTTTTCCACTGCTGATATCAAGCTCACCGGTCTATAATTTCTTGGTTTAGTTTTAGCGCCTTTCTTAAACAGCGGGACAACTTTGACTATACACTAATCCTCTGGCCCTCACCTGTCACTAACAATGATTTAAATATCTCTGCTAGGGTCCCAGCAATTTCTGCAGTTGCCTCCGGCAGCGTCTGAGTGATCACCTTGTCAGGCCCTGGGGATTTATCTACCCTAATTTGCCCAAGGACACCAACACCTCCTTCTCTGTAATCTGTATAGGATGCATGTATAAACGCTGTGTTCATCTCCTGAGTAAATAGAGGTACAAAAAAATTCATTTAAGATCTCCCCCCACCCCAACTTCTTTTGTCTCCACACATGGATTACCATTCTGATCTTCCAGAGGACCAATTTTGTCCCTTGCAGTCTTGTTGCTCTTAACATACCTGTAGAATCCCTGTGTACAGTTACCTTGTCTGCTGGGGCAAACTCATGCCTTCCTTTAGGGTATATTCTCTGATGTTCTCTCGTACTTTTTATACTCCATGAGCACCTTGTTTGTTCCTACCTGTCAATACCTGCTATGCACCTCCTTTTTATTCTTCACCAGGGCCTCAATATCTGTTGAAAATCAAGGTTCCCTACACCTGCTATCTTTACCTTTTATTCTTACAGGCACATACAAGCTTAGTACTTGCAAAATTTCACTTTTGAAGACTTCCCACTTACCAAGTACACCTTTGCCAGAAACCAGCCTGCCCCAATCCATGCTTGACAGATCCTTTCTGATACCATCAAAATTGGCCTTTCTCCAATCTAGTAACTCAACCCACGGACAGATCTATCTTTTTGTATATGTACTTTGCAAAAAATGCCATTGTGTTCACTAGATGTAAAGAGTACCCTACGCAATCTTCTGTCACTTACTCTCTCTCATTCCCTAATAGTAGATCAAGTATTACATACTCTTTGGGACTTCTTTGTACTGATTAAGGAAGCTTTTCTGAATACATTTGACAAGCTCTATCCTAACTAATCCTTTTACAGTATGGCACTCCCAGTCAAGAGAGTCCAGAGGGGTTCCATGAATATGATTGCAGGAATGCAGGGGTTAACATACAAGGAGATTTTGGCAGCTTTGGGCCTGTACCCACTGGAATTTAAAATAATGCAGCGGTGGGGGGAGGGGGGGTGGAAATCTTATTGAAACTTACTAAATGTTGAAAGGACTAGATAGGGTGGATGTGGAGAGGACGTTTCCCATGGTGGGGGTATCCAAAATTAGAGGCACAGCCTCAAAATTAAGAGGCGACCCTTTGGAACAGAGGTAAGGAGAAATTCTTTCACCAGAGAGTAGTAAATCTGTGGAATGCCCTGGCACGAACTGCAGTGGAGGCCAAGCCCATGTGTATATTTAAGGCGCAAGTTGATAGTTTCCTGTGCGGTCAGGGATCAAAGGATATGGTGAGAAGGTAGGTGTATGGGGCTGAGTGTGATCCGGGATCGGCCATGATGGAATGCTGGAGCAGACTCAATGGGCTGAATGGCTTTATTCTGCTCTTATGTCTTATGGTGTTATCTCTCAGCTCAGCAACACTTTAAGGGTCTTGACCATAACAGTGTACTGTCTCCTTGCATTTGCCCTACAAAGGTGCAACACCTCACATTTATCTAGATGAAGCACCACCTGCCATTTCTCTGCCTATATCTGGAACTGATCTATATCATGCTGTATTTTTTGCCAGTCTTCTGCACTATCCATAACTCCACCAATCTTGGAATTATCTGCAAACTTACTAACCTACCCATCAACATTTTCATCCAGGTCATTTATATACATCACAAACAGCAGAGGTCTCAGCACAGATCCCTGTGGAACTCCACTAGTTACAGACCTCCAGCTCAAAAAAGTCCCATCACCCACTACCCTCTGCCTATGTGCAAGCCAGTTCTGAATCCACACAGCCAATTTGCCATGGACCCCATGCATCTTAATCTTCTGGATTAGCCTCCTATGAGAGACTCTATCAAATGCCTTACTAAAATCCATGTAGACAACAATCACGGCCCTCCCCTCATCAATCTCTCTTGTCATCTTGTCAAAAAAACTCACTCAAGTTGGTAAGGCACGACCTGCCCCGCACCAAGCCATACTGTTCCATAATTAGCCCATTGGTTTCCAAATGCTCATATATCCTATCCCTCAAGAATTTTTTCTGGCAATTTCACTGCAACTGATGTGAGACTCATTGGTCTATATTTCCCAGGACTTTCCCTTGTTCCCTTCTTAAATAGAGGTACAATATTAGCCACTCACCAGTTCTCCCAGACCTCCCCAGTGGCTAGAGAAGACATGAAGATACTGATCAAGGACCCAGCAATCTTGTTTCTTGCCTCTTTCAGTAATATTCCACCAAGCCCTGGGGACATATCCATCTTAATACTAATTAGGAGGCCCAACACTCCTCCTCCTTTGCCTATAAATGTACTAAAGCATTTATACACTCAGCACTAATCTCCTGGTCCTCTATATTGTTTTCCTTGGTAAATAAGGAACCAAGCTAGTGAAGGTGAACTACATTGTCTGTGAGCAAGCATTAGGAGCAGGGCTGTGAATGTGCACTGCAATCTCTCCGTGCAAGGATCAGTATCTTGGCTCATGAATGTGCACTGTAATCTCTCTGTGCAAGCATTGGGAACCAGGCTGGTGAATGTACTTTGCCATCTCTCTGTTCAAGCGTTAGGCACCAGATGAGCGAATATGCACTGCAATCTCTTTATGCAAACATTAGGAACCAGGCTCGTGAATGTGCACTGCAATCTCTTTATGCAAGAATTAGGAATCAGACCAGTGAATGTGCACTGTAATCTCTCTGTGTAAGCTTGAGACTTTTCACAAATGAACCCAATCAGATGCAGGTGAAAAGAACGAACTGAAAAAAAGGAGAAAAACAACCAGAAAAAACTGGCATTTGGAAATCGGTTTAGAATAAAGTAATCTGTGCATGTATTTTCTTTACCCACAATCACATCAAGAGAAAATCTGCAGATGCTGGAAATCCGAGCAACACACACAAAATACTGGAGGAACTCAGCAGGCTAGGTACCATCTATGGAAAAGAGTACAATCGATGTTTCCAACTGAGACCCTTCGGCAAGTCTGGGATGCTGAAGGGTTTCAGCTCAAAACATTGACTATACTTTCCCAGCTTCTCCCTCAGATTCCATCCTTTCCTTTGCATTACTGACATATACACACCCCTTGCCTATACACGAAGGGCAATTTACAGTGGCTGATGAGCCTTGTGAGCTGCACATCTTTGAGATGTGGAAGGAAACTGGAGCATCTTGAGAAAACACATACAGTCAGAGGGAGAATGTGCACAAACAAAGTGCCGGAGGTCAGGATCAAACCAGAGTGACTCGGGCTGCCGGCAGCTACTCTATTGGTAGTAGCAATGTTTCCCCTGAATGGATGGAAAAATCATAAAGGTGTAACCCCAGATCAGTTCACTCTCCACAGATGCTGCCTGACTTGCTGAATATTTACAGCAATTCAGGGTTTTAATTTGAATTTCCAGAATCTGCGGATACTTTTATTGAATTTATCTTCATTGAATTCATTGTATTGAAAGTGTTGTCATTTTTGCAAGCCTAATCAGCTGTAGGAGGAGCTTCCAGTGTGTTGGTGCACAATCCTGATTTGATGGAGACAACCGTGAGAAGCACGGAGGAACATCTGGAGAAACTTCTGAAATGCCCGCTTCGCTGCCGCTGCTACTGTGCTATCGAGTATCTCCGGAGGGGAAGGCCCCAAATCCTTGGCTTTGCCTATTGCCTGTTGCCAGGGCCAGGGTCGAAGCGATCGGCAGAGATGGTGCTCGGTGGCGCAGGGCTGGTCGGAGGCTCGAAGTTTTCGGACGGACTCAAGAGTTGGCTGTGGTCCGGTGCTTCCAGGGTGCTGCATCGGCAAGTTTGTGGCACTGGAAGCTCATGGCAGGGAGAGTTTTTCTTCCTTCTACCGTATGTGTGAGATGATGGGACTTTCGAGAGACTTTGAGACTCTTTTTTACCATGCCCATAGTCTGTTCTTTATCAAATTACAGTATTGCTTTGCACTGTTGTAACTATATAATTATGTGTTTTTTGTCAGTTTTTCAGTCTTAGTTTGGTCTTGTGTTTCTGTGATATCATTCTGGAGGAACATTGTATCATTTCTTAATGCATGCATTACTAAATAACAATAAAAGAGAACTGCGCGTCCTCATAATCTAATCTAATCTAATCGCAGAGCTGGCTGAAAGAGAACATCCTCACCTGCGTGGGTTCCATACTATTGAGTGGAAGGTCTCCTCCACTGAATATCTCCCAGAGGGTTGTACCAAAGCTCCACTTGTCTAATTCTGCTACTAGGTGTGCTGTTTTATCAATGTATTCTGGAGCCAACCACGGTATCCGGTCAATGCGCACTGTATCAAAAAAAAATCAACCTTGTCATAAGTTACCAGAACATACTGGCTGAGAGGGTGGTGGAAAACGGAGTCATTGACAGGATGTAATGCTGACAATGTGTAGCACTAACAGAGTCTGTGCTGGTGTGTAATACTGATGATATGGAACACTAACAGAGTCTGTGCTGGTATGTAATGCTGACGATGTGTAACACTGACAGACTCCATTGTCGTGTGTAATGCTGATGATGTGCAAGTATGACAGGATCTGTGACGGTGTGTAATGCTGATGATGTGTAACACTGGCAGAGACTGTGATGGCGAGTAATGCTGACAATGTGTAACACAGGCAGAGTCGGTGATGGTGTGTAATGCTGGCGATGTGTAACACTGGCAGAGTCTGTGACGGCACGTAATGCCAATGCGTAACACTGACAGAATCTGTGATGGTGTGTAACACTGACGATGTGTAACACGGACAGAGTTTGTGATGGTGTGTAATGCTGATGATGTGTAGCACTGACAGAATCTGTGATGGTATGTATTGCTGACGATGTGTAACACTGATAGGATCTGTGACGGTGTGTAATGCTGATGATCTGTAACACTGACGGAGTCTGTGACAGCGTGTAATGCTGACGATGTGCAACGCTGGCAGAGTCTGTGGCAGTGTGTAATGCTGACGATGTGTAACACTGACAGAGTCTGTGGCGGTGTGTAATGCTGATGATGTGTAGCACTGACAGAGTCTGTGACTGTGTAATACTGATGATGTGTAACACTAATAGGATCTGTGACGGTGTGTAATGCTGACAATGTGTAACACTGACAGGGTGTGTGGCGATGTGTAACACTGACAGAGCCTCTGATGTTATGTAACACTGGTGGCACGTAAGTATGTAATGGAGCATTTACAGTCCAGCCATTATCTTTGTAAATCTCTGAACTGCATCCCACACATTGCATCATTGTATGAGGTTCAAATGCATCACCGCATACTCCACACAAATGTCAATTGGATCTGTATCCTTCTGTGGCCTTAGACAATCTTTCTCTCTATCCATACCACCAACATTTGTATACTTCACCATCTTACAAATTGTACCTGCGACATTTCTATGCAAGTTATTAGTATGTATCAACGAAAGCAAATATCCCAGCACTGGGACCGATGTCATGTCCAGTTTAAGATGGTGCTGCTGAAGGTGAGCAACAACTTAATGGTGTTAGCAAAACAAGAAATACAAGTAAACACTTTTCTTTAAAAAAAATTATGGTAAACGATCACCGCAAAAGACGAAGAGGCGAGTGAAGTTGAGGCTAGTCGAGGGTTGAAGAGTGCATGTGCAAGAGGTCGGGGTGAAGTGGAGGCATGTTCAGGGACAAGTCAGGGCGAGGTTGAGGCATACTTGGGGCAAAGTTGGGAGAAGTGGAGCAGAGGAGAGGCATACTCAGGAGCCATCCACCTAAACTGAGGCAGAGTTTGATTGATCTATGTCCTGGGCCAATTTGGAAAGGTTGGGTCCAGGCCCAGAACATAGAACATAGAAATCTACAGCACACTACAGGCCCTTCAGCCCACAATGTTCTGCCGACCATGTAACCTACTCTAGAAACTAACTAGAATTTCCCTAGCGCATAGCCCTCTATTTTTCTAAGCTCCGGGTACCTATCTAAGAGGCTCTTAAAAGACCCTATTGTATCCGCTTCCACCACTGCCGCTGGCAGTGCATTCCATGCACCCACCATTCTCTGTGTAAAAAAACTTGCCCCTGACATCTCCTCTGTACCTACTTCCAAGCACCTTAAAACTGTGCCGTCTTGTGTTAGCCATTTCAGCCCTGGGAAAAAGCCTATGGCTATCCACACGATCAATGCCTCTCATTTTATACACCTCTATCAGGTGACCTCTCATCCTCCATCGCTCCAAGGGGAAAAGACCAAGTTCACTCAACACTATTCTCATGAGGTACATCCTCCAATCCAGGCACCACCCTTGCAAATCTCCTCTGCACTCTGTCTATAGTATCCACATCTTTCCTGTAGTGAGGTGACCAGAACTGAACACAGTATTCCAAGTGGGGTCTGACCAAGGTCTTGTATAGCTGTAATGCGTCTTGATTGACAGGGCTTGGTTCCTAGAGTGAGGAATGACTCAATATTTGGACAATTTAAACACCGGGCCAGATGGATTGAAAAGGCAAAGTGTCAGGACCAAAGGCAAGGGCTAGGCTAGTTCTGCTCACTGCTGCACGAAGTTTACTCCACGTAGGTTTTATTATGTATATATACTTTTGTAATAAATGTACTTTGGACTTCTAACCAGAAGAGCATCCCTCCACCATTACCCTTCTGCCTCCTATCACCCAACTGGTTTTGGATCTATTTAGCCACTTCAATAGCAGCAGAACTTGCTGATGTATACAACACAGTAGTGTCCCATGTCTCATTACCTTCACTGGGTAGGATGGTCACGCTGATTCCGGGGTCACTGAGCTTGATAAATGGAGGACACCTGGCCACTGCATCTCCTTCTCGTGTCAGCAGGACATTCCTTGCACAGACATTACCATGAACAATGTGCTTGTCCTCCTGCAAGGTGAAAGCCTGATGTTAAGACATCTTCACAGCACACAGAATAGCACAGAAGATGATCAGGCCATTTGGCCCATATTGTCTGTGCTGATCATGATGGCAATTCAGACTAATTCTGTGAAGGAGCAGAAGCTGTTCATGGGAAGCTGGGCTGGTGCTGGGTATTTCCCACAGTCTGACTTAATAGGAGCTCCATAATTAAATAGAGCCAATCAAAAACCTGGGATAGATCCTTTGAATATTCCTTGGCCACATGCCAAAGTGGCTCATGTATCTAAAAACATATAGTAATTTCCAAACATGTGATGAATTGACACAAACAGTTATCAAAGGAGGGGAAATAAGGCTTACAGTCCTGACAATAGCTGTAATGGTCAGAGACAAGGATCTGACACTTCACAGGGTCAAAAGGATGAAAAGTTTTATGTTCCTACTGTGACATGGAAAAGCTTTCTTACCTCAGTAACACTTTTTCTCAAAAGAGAATAAATTCTGCATTTAAAGCAAACTCTCTCTAGAGTTGACAAAGCTGTACATGAGACTTAGAGTTTTGATTGGTGTTTACCTTTCATCTGGTGCCATGATCCTTGAGAAGGCTGGTGAGCAGGAAGCTCTCAGCGGACACTTGAGGATCATTGACTATTCCGATAGGTGTTCAATCTCTCCCTTGGAGCTCCTGTTTTACGTTAACATTGCTTCTTCATTCTGTCTGCTTCAGTCTTCCAGAATTGCCCTGTGCTGGGCCAGATAATAACAATGACCCTCCCACATCTCAAAGGTGTCTGGGCTGGTAGGCTAATTAACCACTATAAATTGCTTTCAATTAGTATAATCTGTGGAAGTGGATAGGATGGGTTTCAGGCAAATTTGTGGGGGAAATGGGATTGCTCAGACAGCCAGCATTAATTGATGGACCAGATGTCCTTCAGAGAAATAAACAAATTCAAAAGGACTCACACATCGTCATACGTTCCAGTTTTGAGGAAAGTTTCCAACCTGGAAACATTGGTTCCACCTCATGCTTTCTACATGATTTGTTGAGAGATTCCAGCCCATTCTATTTGAATTCTGCTCTCCTAGTTCTTGGGAGTCATGTTGGTGAATTTGACAGTAAGTCATGTGACAGTGGCCCCAATACATGAATTTGACAGTAAGTTATATTACAGTGGCCCCGGATACATGAATTTGATAGTAAGTCATGTGACTGTGGCCCCTGATACATGAATTTGACAGCAAGTCATGTGACAGTGGCCCTGGATATGGGTTGTGACGCTTACCAGGAAGTTCATGGCATAGGCAAGCTGCTTTGCAACCTCAAGTTTCCAACTAATGTTGACAGAATTATTGTTTTTATTCTTCTTTAGGTATGTGTCCAGGGCTCCATATTTCACAAACTCCTGAACCATGATGTCTGCAAGTGAAAAGGAATGAATCAGAGGTATTGTAGGCTTGTGACTAAATTACTAATTGAGGTTACTAGTTAAAGAGATATAGTAGCACTAATGTAGAGTCTTGGGCTAAAATGTCGATTAATCCTTTCCCTCCAGAGCTGCTGCTTTACCCACTGAGTTCCTCTGCTATTTTGGTTTTTGATAGGTTAGTGACCAGGTTATCAGCTAAAGATGTAGCCAATGATGTGGTCTGCCTCAGCAACTCCTCATACAATTGTCACAAAACTTCCCTTTTTTTTCTAAACCCATGCCCTTTGCAACAAGGCTAAAATACAGTTTGTCATTATAACTACATGCTACACCTGCCTACCAACTTTTTGTGATTCGTGCACTGGAACATCTGGATCATTCTGTGCTTCACTCATATTGTGTTTTGTGCACTGGAACATCTGGGTTGTTCTGTGCTTCACTCGTTTTGTGATTTGTGAACATCTGGATGTTTCTGTGCTTCACTCGTTTTTGGTGATTTGTGCACTAGAACATCTGGATCATTCTGTGCTTCACTCGTTTTGTGATTGGTGCACTGAAACATCTGGGTTGTTCTGTGCTTCTCTTATTTTTGTAATTTGTGCACAGGAGCATCTCGATTATTCTGTGTTTCACACGTTCACATTCTCTCGATTTAGAAGTTGTATTTTTTGATTCCTCTTAATAAAGTTCATGGTATTCTACTTTCCTGCATTGAATTCCTGATGAAGGGTCTCAGCCTGAAATGTCGACTGTACCTCTTCCTATAGATGCTGCCTGACCTGCTGCGTTCACCAGCAATTTTTATGCGTGTTGCTTGAATTTCATTTGCCAGGTTTATGCCCAATCACTCAATTTACTCTACAGTACATCCTTTTGCAGGATCACAATATCTTCATTGCAACATGCACATCTGCATATTTTTATTTTATCATAAACTTGGACACCTTATATTCTGCCTCTTTCATGTTAAAATCTCCAGCGATTATCATGACATTGCCCTTCTGACACGCCTTTTCTATCTACTGCTGTAATTTCTAAACCACATCCTGGCTGCTGTTTGGAGGCCTGAACACAACTGCCATTGTAAGGTCCTTTTACCCTTGCCATTTCTTAACTCAACCCATCGAGACTCTACACCTCCTGATCATATATCATCCTATTCACTAGAATTCGGAGGAATGAGGGATGACCTCATTGAAACCTATTGAATGGTGGAAGGCCTTGATAGAGTGGATGTAGAGAAGATGTCTCCTATGGTCAGAGAATCTAAAACCAGAGGATAAAGGCTCAGAAAAGAGGGGCATCCTTTTAGAAAGGAGATAAGGAGGAATTTCTTTAACCAGGGAGTGGTGAATTTGTGGAATTCCTTACCACAGGGAGGTGCAGAGGCCAAGTCTTTATGTATAGTTAAGGCAGAGGTTAATAGATTCTTAATTAGTCAGGGTATGAAGGGATACAGGGAGAAGACAGGAGGTGAAGGCTGAGAGGAAAATTGAATCAGCCATTATGAAATAGCGGAGTAGACTCGATGGGCCAAATGGACAAATTCTGCTCCTATATTTTGTGGTCAATGGACCAAAATCTTCTATGATAATTACAGTTCTCCTCAAACATGCTGGAGATATTTCCGCATTTATATACCAATAAGGTCACAGTCACATCGAGGTAGAGGCTCAGGTGAAATTTGTATGCCTTGGAACATTAAGCAACCAGTCCTGGTCACTCTGCAGCTCCATGTCTCTGAAACTGCTGTTAGATTATCCTCACATCTGTCCTGTCATTCAAATAAGTCTGCTTTGTGTATTCAAAGAAGGAATGTTACGCCGTGACTGCTATTTGTGCTTAGCATCATACATTCGTTCATAGACCTGCCGGGCTGAGTTTCTTAAGCCTTTTTTTGTGTTGCTATGTGTAATATTACAATGGAGTCATCTTAATAACCGACATCTTAAATAATTTTAAAACATTTCTTAAAATACACAGCAAGATTTAAGACTTACTCTCTTTGCTGATGGCGCAGATTCCATAAACCAGGATGAGATGCTTGTGGGAAACTTGGCTCATTATGCTTGCTGCCTCAAAGAATGACTATAATGGTAAAAAGAGTTCAAAATTGAACTAAAATGCATCTCAAAATGGTAGCAATAAGAGATAGACTTTGTCAACCGCACCAGCAAAAGAGCTCTCTCAGATCTACAGATTCTCCAAGTCCAGTTTCATTTGAATCCATCTTTTGTCCAACTGTCTACAACTTCTCCCTTACAATCTGGAATTTGTTTCCACAACATGTAGCTCATCATTCTTTTTTCAAAATGCAACAGCTTGATTCTTTAGTGAAAGGGAAATCATGTTTCAGCAACCTTGGGGCAGCACTGCAGTGTAGTGCTTAGCACAACGCTTTGCAGTACCAGTGACCTGGGTTAAATTCTTGCCGCTGTCTGTACATTCTTCCTGTCACCACATGGGTTTCTTCCCACATTCCAAAGACATGCCAGTTGATAGGTTAATTGGTCATTGTAAATTGTCCTGTGATTAGACTTGGATTCAACTGGGGGGGGGTTTGCTGGGCAACATGGCTCAAAGGGCCAGAAGGGCCCATTCCACACTGTATCTCAATAAATAAACAACTTATCAAAGTGTTTTGATAAAATATTTAGCTATTAATAAAAGGGACCATTTGATATATGATACTTAAATCTCCAGAAAACATTTGATAAGGTTGAGCATCAAATATTATTAATAACTTCTTGTGATGTAGAGGCTAAGATATTGGCATGAAGAGTAGATTGAATGACTCACAAGAAGACATAATTTGTTTTATTTTTACTGGCTAACAAGATCATCAGCAGGTGGTAAGAGTGGGCTCCTTCATTTCCAACCCTCTGATTCTCAACACAGGAGCCCCTCAGGGCGGTGTACTAAGCCCCCTCTTTTACTCCCTGTATACTTATGACTGTATTGCCACCCACAGCTCCAATCTGCTAATTAAATTTGCCAACAATACTTCATTGATTGGCCTTACCTCAAACAATAACGAGATGGCCTACAGGGAAGAAGTCATTTCTCTGACACAGTGGTGTCAAGAAAACAACCTCTTCCTCAATGTTGCAAAAACAAAGGAGCTGGTTGTGGACTACAGGAGGAATGGAGACAGGCTAACCCCTATTGACATCAAAGGGTTTGAGAGGGTAAACAGCTTCAAGTTCCTTGGCATCCGCATCACCGAGGACCTCACGTGGTCACGCTGGTACACACCAGCTGTGTGGTGAAAAAGGCATAACAGTGCCTCTTTCATCTCAGACGGTTGAGAAAGTTTGGTATGGGTCCCCAAATCTTAAGAATTTTCTATAGGGGAACAATTGGGAGCATCCTGACTGGCTGCATCACTGCCTGGTATGGGAACTGTACTTCCCTCAATTGCAGAACTCTGCAGAAAGTGGTGTGGACAGCCCAGCACATCTGTAGATGTGAACTTCCCACTATTCAGGACATTTACAAGGACAGGTGTGTAAAAATGACCCAAAGGATCACTGGGGACCCGAGTCACCCCAACCACAAACTGTTCCAGCTGCTACCATCTGGGAAACGGTACTGCAGCATAAAAGCCAGGACCAACAGGCTCCGGGACAGCTTCTTCCACCAGGCATTAGACTGGTTAACTCACGCTAATTTGAGTGTATTTCTATGTTATATTGACTGTTCTATTTATTATAAATTAAAATGATTGCACATTTAGACAGAGACGTAATGCAAAGATTTTTACTCCGCAAGTACGTGAAGGATCTAAGAAATAAATTCAATTCAATTCAATTCAAACTGTAATGAATAGTGTGAGGACAATCTGGAGGGTGAAGCTTAGTCATGATGGCGCTAAACGGTGACTCCTTTGCTTGCATCTTCGGAAACAGCTCTACTTCCAGCTTTAATTCTATTTTTCCCTTTCACGGTTCTTTTGAAGACCCTGACCTGGAGTTACACGCTGACTTCATTTCTTTGCGGGAATGGGACCCACTTTCGAGGTTTGGCGACTGGCTGTTATTCAACATGTCAAGGATGTGGCCTTAGAGCTTCGCTTGCTTTAGGAGGTCCGAGATCTTGTGGCTCTGGAGATGGGCGGATCGAAGGTCGGTGTCCTGGCTGGAGATTGGTGTGTTGTGGGAGTCAGAAAATCTACAGCTGTCTGCCCAGAGACCTGATATCTTTGGACACAGAGCTCAGAAAAAGCAACACAACAGACTTTTAACATTGTAAACCAGCGATTTGTTTGTTATGTCTTCCATCTCGCTGTGAAACAGAGACATCTCTTTTTCCCTTATTAGGGACAGAGAGAGAGCCTGTGGTATGTTGAATACCGGGTGAATAAGTAGTCTTTGGAGTACTGCAAGTCTGTGTCTTTATTGCTGCTTTGCTCACGCTTGAGTACTTGGTGGCGGGTGCAGATGCTATCTTTTGCTAGTGGGTGGAGGGGGGATTGTTGCTTGCTGCTGTTTACGCATGGGAGAGAAGAAAGCTGGGGGGACTTGGGGGTTCTAACGTTTAACTGTCATTCATTCTTTGGAAGCATTCTGTTTTTGTGGATGGTTGCAAAGAAAAAGCATTTCAGGATGTATATTGTACACATTTCTCTGACAGTAAATGTACCTTTGAGAAAGGAATTAATGCTGGGTCCTCAAGCTGGATGAATGTGCTGGTTGTGGTTATTTTAAAAGGGAGCTTCGAGAGCTTTTGTCCATTGTACACGGCTTATCAGTGGCTATAACCAGAGCACTAATTAAGAGTTAGATAGCAGGTAAGGTTCGGGCATAAAAGGAAAACACTGCCTAGCAGAGTGGTCATCAAAGGAATGAGCTGAGGCAGAGTGCAGGCCTTTGGCTCATTTGGACTTAAGCGGTAATGGGTCGAGCTGAGGTAAGTTACCTGTGAGGAATAGAAACACCAAGTATGTCTGTGAGGCCGGTTTTCTGTACTGGGTGTCAGATGTACTGGATGGGAGACCCCCAGCCTCCCGGACAGCCACATCTGCTCCAGGTGCGTCAAGCTGCAGCTCCTTAGGGACCGTGTTAGGGAACTGGAGATGCAGCTTGATGATCTTCGTCTGGTCAGGGAAAGTGAGGAGGTGATAGAGAGGAGCTATAGGCAAGTAGTCACACCGGGACCTCGAGAGACAGATAAATGGGTAACAGTCAGGAGAGGGAGGAACAAGTGTCAGATACTAGAGAGACACCCGTGGCTGTCCCCCTTAACAATAAGTACTTTTGTTTGAGTATTGTTGGGGGGCGGGCCTACCTGGGGGAAACGACAGTGGCCGTGCCTCTGGCACAGAATCTAGCCCTATGGTTCAGAAGGGTAGGGAAAGGAGGAAGGCAGCAGTAATAGGGGACTCAATAGTTAGGGATTCAGACAGGCGATTCTGTGATTCCAAAATTTTTCCAAAAGAGGACAGGACGCCCTGCACTGTTTTGTGCACTTTATGTAGTCCTGCGTAGGTCTGCAGTCTAGTGTAGTTTTGTGTTGTTTCATTTAGCACTATGGTCCTGGAAGAACGTTGTTTCGTTTTTACTGTGCACTGTACCAGCAGTTTATGGTCCAAATGACAATAAAAAGCGACTTGACTTGACTTAATGTCAAGAGCAGTCACATTCACCTCATTCTCAAACAATTTCTGCTGGTTCCCTTTTTGGGCTAGGATATTGATGGGAATCCCAGTCTTCAGTTTGCTGCTGTTTGGAAGTGTACTGATAAGGTGGTAATTAGTTGGATTGGATTTGTCTGTGAATATTATGTAGTTAGAGTAACTTTACACCTAATGGGGTAGATGCCAGTGATAAAAGTCTCCTGGTATTTCTTAGCTAGAGGCACGTCTAGTTATTGAGTGCAAGCCTTCAGTAGTATAAGAACATATGAAATAGGTGCAGGAGTAGGCTATCTGGCCCATCTAGCCTGCTCCGCCATTCGATAAGATCATGGCTGATCTGGCTATGGACTCATCTCCACCTACCTCCCTTTTCCCCATAACCCTTAATTCCCCTACTCTGCAAAAATCTATCCAACCTTGTTTTAAATATATTTACTGAGGTAGCTTCCAATGCTTCATTGGGCAGAGACTTGCACAGATTCACCACACTTTGGGAAAAGCAGTTCCTCTTCATCTCTGTTCTAAATTTACTCCCCCAAATCTTGAGTCCATGTCCCCTAGTTCTAGTCTCACCTACCAGTGGAAACAACTTTCCTGCCTCTATCTCATCTATCACTTTCATTATTTTATATGCTTCTATAAGAACTCTTCTCATACTTCTGAATTCCAGTGAGTATAACCCCAGGCGACTCAATCTCTCCTCATAGTTTAATCCCGTCATCTCTGAAATCAACCAGGTGAACCTCCTTTGCACCACCTCCAAAGCCGGTTTATCCTTCTTCAAGTAAGGAGGCCATTACTGCACACAGTACTCCAGGTGCGGCCTCACCAGTATCCTGTACAGTTACAGCATAACCTCCTGCTCTTAAATTCAATCCCTCTAGTAATGAAGGCCAACATTCCATTTGCCTTCTTGACAGCCTGCTGCACCTGCAAACCAACCTTTTGTAATTCATGAACAAGCACTCCCAAGTCCCTCTGCACAGCAGCATGCTGCAGTATTTTGCCATTTAAATAATAATCTGATTTTCCATTTTCCCTTCCAAAGTAGATGACCTCGCATTTACCAACATTGTACTCCATCTGCTGGACCCTTGCTGACTTCCTCTGCAGACTCTCCGTATCCTCTGCACAATTTGCCTTTCCACTCAATTTAGTGTCATCAGCAAACTTAGATACACTACACTCTTTCAGATTATTAATGTATATGGTGCGGACCCAGCACCGACCCCTGCGGCACACCTCTCACCACGGATTGCCACTCATCTATCCCAACTCTGTTAACCAATCCTCTATCCATCCATACACTTTTACCACCCTTTTCTGCTTTATATAATTATAAAAACTTTTCACTATCCATTTTTATATTTTGTGCTAGTATATTTTCATAATCTATCTTCCCTATCTTTATTGCTTGCTTAGTGGTTCTTTGTTACTTTTTAAGGTTCTCCCTATCTTCCAGTTTCCCACTACTCTTGGTGACGTTGTACACACGAGCTTTCAGTTTGAGCTTTCCTTTATTTCTTTAGTTATCCATGGCTGGCTCTTCCCACCCTTAATGTCCTTGCTTTTAACTGGAATATACTTTTGTTGAGTAGTGTGAAAAACCTCTTTGCAAGTCTTCCACTGTTCCTCAGCTGTCCCACCATATAGCCTGTGTTCCCAGTCAGCCCTATCCAATTCCTCTCGCATCCTGTTGTAGTCTCCCTTGTTTAGGCCTAATATATTGGTTTTAGATTGAACTATTGCACCCTCCATTTGTATGAGAAAATCAATCATACTCTGATCACTTTCCAAGAGGATCTCCAACTACAAGATCACTAATTTTGTCTCATTGCATGGGACCAGATCTAAGATGGCACATTCCCTTGTAGGTTCAGTAATATGCTGTTCAAGAAAGCTATCACGGATCACATTCTATGACGTCCACCACAGGACTGACTTGACCATGTTGATTCACCTAAACTATGTGCAAATTAAAATTCCCCATGATAATTGCTGTTCCATTCTTACATGCCTCAGATATTTCTCTGTTTATTGCCTGTGCCACTGTAATGTTATTATTCAGTGGCTTATAGACAACTCACACCAGTGATTTTTTTTTCCCTTTACTATTCCTAATTTCTACCCATATGGATTCAACATTCTGCTCCTTAGATCTTATATCATCTCTCACTATTGCCCTGATCTCATTCCAAATTAAGAGCACTACCCCACCTCACTTACCTTCCTGCCTATCGTTCCGTATTACCTGATATCCTTGGATAATTAATTCCCAGTCTTTTCCACCTTGCAACTGGGTCTCTGAAATGGCCACTATATTGTACCCCTTTATACTGATTTGTCCCACAATTTCAGACCTTGTTTCGAATACTACGGGCATTCAGATAAAATGCTCTTACACTCATTGTGCTTTTAAAATCTTGTAATCTTTGTCTCTTTTGAACTTGTCTTTTCTGCACTCCACCCTTCCTTTTCTCTTTCTTAACTTTTGTTTTTACTTTATCTTTATCCACACTTTTCTCCTTTACTTTATCCGTACTTCTCCAATCTGTTGAACACACTCCCTGCTATTTAGCTTAAAGCCCTATCCACAGCCCTAGTTATGTGATTCGCCAGGATCCAGGTCCCATCAGGTATGATAACACTCAGTTAGATTCTGGCTAATACAGTTTTAAATCCAATGGGAACAAATGCCTTAATTTCTCTGTCTAACAAAAGTTTAGTTTTGACATTTGCAACTAGTCCCAAGTTCCAGATTTGAAAAATTGTTTTTGCTCTCTGGATAAGGAGGAATTTCCTGATGTCATCTCAGTGCAGTATAGCCTTGAATTTCTACCCTTCCCTTAGACTTCCCAAACAAAATAACGAAATACTTGTCTCTCGCCATTTTATACTCCTTTTTCTATTGTCAACCAACGAGAATCACTGTGGAGCAGAATAAAACATTGAGGCAGTGTGTTGTGGGAGAAAGAAGATCGAAAGCAGCAAGCTGGCTGCTAGCTGTGTGCCCAGAGGCACGAGTTCTTTGGGTACAGAGCTCAGGAGAGACTTTTAACATTGTAAATCAGTGAGTTCTTTGTTATATCCCCTCTCTCACTGAGAAATGGAGACATCTCTTTTTCCCTTATTAGGGAGAGACAGAGAGCCTGTGGTATGTCAAATTACTGGGTGAATGAGTAGCCTTTGGGGTACTGCAAGTCTATGTCTATATTGATGCTTTGCTGCATGCTTGAGTGCTCGGTCGGGTCACCGAAGTTTTTTTCGCTGGTGGGGGAGGGGGGATCATTGCTTTGCTGCTGTTTATGCTTGGAAGGGGATAGCTGGGGTGGGGTGCAGAAAGGATAGCAAATACTGTACTCAAGGTGTTGTATCAAAATGCACATAGTATAAAAAATAAGGTGAATGATCTTGTTGCAATATTACAGATTGCCAGGTTGTGGTTGGGAGCTGAATGTCCAGGGTTACATGTTATAGTGGAGGGATAGGAAGGTAGGCAGATGAGTTGGTGTGACTCTACTGGTAAAGAATAACATCAAATCAGTGGAAAGAGGTGACATAGGATCGGAAGATGTTGAATCCTTGTGGGCTGATTTAAGAATGCAAGGGTAAAAGGACATTGATGGCAGTCATATAGAGGCCTCCCAACAGTGGCTGGGAGGTGGACCAAGGATTAAAATAGGAAATAGAAAAGGCGAGTCAAAAGGGCAACGTTATGGTTGTCATGGGAGATTTTAACATGTCGGAGGATTGAGAAAATCAGGTTGGTAATGGATCTCAAGACAGCGAGTTTGTTGAATACTTAAGAGATAGTTTTTAGAGCAGTTTGTCGTTGAGCCTACTAGGAGATGAGCTATACTGGATTGGGTGTTATGTAATGAACTGGAGACGATTAGGGAGGATAAGGTAAAAGAACCAATTATACTTGTGTTCAATTTGAAATTTGATAGGGAAAAAGTAAAGTCTGATGTAGCAGTATTTCAGTGGAGTAAGGGAAATTACAGTGGTATTGGAGAGGAGTTGGCCAAAGTAAATTGGAGGTAGCTGCTGTAGGGATGACAGCGGAACAGCAATGGAGTGTGTTTCTGAGAAAAATGAGGAAGGTGCAAGACATGTATATTCCAGAAATGAAGAAATACTCAAATGGTAAAATAATACAACTGTGGCTGACAAAGGAAGTCAAAGCTATTGTAAAAGCAAAAGAAAGGGAGTTTGTAAGGAAGCTTTCCTGACACAATATGCAGATAAGCCTACAAGAGACATGGAAAGGATTGTAGGGTACAGGAACCGTGGTGTACAAAGACTGTTGAAAATCTAGTCAAGAAGAAAAGCTTAAGAAAGGTTCTAAAAACTAGATAATGATAGTGTTCTAGAAGATTATAAGGCTAGCAGGAATGAGCTTAGGAATGAAATTAGGAGAACCAAAAGGGGCCATGAGAAGGCCTTGGCGGGCAGGATTAAGGAAACCCCCAAGGCATTCTACAGGTATGTGAACAGCAAGAGGATAAGACGTGAGAGAATAGGAGCAATCAAGTGTGACAGTGGAAAAGTGTGAATGGAACCTGAGGAGATAGTGGAGATACTTAATGAATACTTTGCTTCAGTATTCACTACGGAAAAGAATCTTGGCAATTGTAGGGATGACTTACAGTGGATTGAAAAGCTTGAGCATATAGACATTAAGAAAAAGGATGTGCTGGAGCTTTTGGAAAGCATCAAGTTGGGCAAGTATCCGGGAATGGACAAAATGTACCTCAGGCTACTGTGGAAGGTGAGGGAGAAGATTGTTGAAACTCTGGCAATGATCTTTGCATCCTCAATGGGGAAGGGAGAGGTTCCGGAGGATTGAAGAGTTGCAGAAGTTGTTTCCTTATTCAAGAAAGAGAGTAGAGATAGCCCAGGAAACTATAGACCAGTGAGTCTTACTTCAGTGGTTGGTAAGTTGATGGAAAAGATCCTGAGAGACAGGATTTATGAACATTTGGAGAGGCATAATATGATTAGGAATAGTCAGTATGGTTTTGTCAAAGGCAGGTTGTGCCTTATGAGCCTGATTGAATTTTTTGAGGATGTGACTAAACACATTGATGAAGGTAGAGCAATAGATGTAGTGTATATGGATTTCAGCAAAGCATTTGATAAGGTACCCTTTGCAAGGTTTATTGAGAAAATAACGAAGCATGAGATCCAAGGGGACATTGCTTTGTGGATGCAGAATTGATTTGCCCACAGAAGGCAAAGAGTGGTTGTAGATGGGTTATATTCTGCATGGAGGTCGGTGACCAGTGGTGTGCCTCAGGGATCTGTTCTGGGACCCCTACCCTTCGTGATTTTTATAAATGACTGGGATGAGGAAGTGGAGGGATGGGTTAGTAAACCTGCTGAAGACACAAAGGTTGGGGGTGTTGTGGATACTGTGGAGGGCTGTCAAAGGGACATTGATAGGATGCAAAACTAAGCTGAGGAGTGGCAGATGGAGTTCAACGCAGATAAGTGTGATGTGGTTCATTTTGGTAGATCAAGTATGATGGCAGAATATACAAACGTAGTATTAATGGTAAGACTCTTGGCAGTGTGGAGGATCAGAGGGATCTTGGGGTCCGAATCCATAGGACACTCAAAGCTGCGTGCAGGTTGCTTCTGTGGTTAAGAAGGCATATGGTGCATTGGCCTTCATCAACCGTAGGATTGAGTTTAAGAGCCAAGAGGTAAAGTTACAGCTATATAGGACCCTGGTCAGACCCCACTTGGAGTACTGTGCTCACTTCTGGTTACCTCACTACTGGAAAGATGTGGAAACTATAGAAAGGGTGCAGAGAAGATTTACAAGGTTATTGCCTGGATTGGGGAGCATGTCTTATGAGAATAGGATGAGTGAACTCGGCCTTTTCTTCTTGGAGAGGCTGAGG
This sequence comes from Mobula birostris, assembly GCF_030028105.1. Taxonomy (NCBI): domain Eukaryota; kingdom Metazoa; phylum Chordata; class Chondrichthyes; order Myliobatiformes; family Myliobatidae; genus Mobula; species Mobula birostris. The sequence continues at coordinate 443,990 of NW_027274039.1, read as the reverse complement.
ATGAGAGGTGACCTGATAGAGGTATATAAGATCACGAGAGGCATTGATTGTGTGGATAGTCCGAAGCTTTTTCCCAGGGCTGAAATGGCTAACACGAGGGGGCACAGTTTTAAGGTGCTTGGAAGTAGGTATAGAGGAAATGTCAGGGGTATGTTTTTTTACACAGACATTGGTGAGTACATGGAATGGTCTGCTGGCAATGGTGGTGGAGGCATTGATATAGGGTCTTATAAGAGACTCCTGGTTAGGTACATGGAGCTTAGAAAAATAGAGAGGTAATTTCTAAAGTAAGTGCATGTCTGGCAGAGCATTTTGTTCCAAAGGGCCTGTATTGTGCTGCAGGTTTTCTGTGTTTTGTTTCTATGTCTCATACAACAAAGCAAAAATTAGTGGGAAGAGAGGATTGGGAAGTTTTTAAAAGCCTACAGAGAGCAACTAAAAATCATTGGAAGGGAAAAGATGAAATATGAAAGCAAATTAGCAAATAATATCAAAGTGTATAGTAAAAGTTATTTCAAGTATGTTAAAAATAAAAGAGAAATGAGAGTGGGTATAGGAAGACTAGAAAATAAGGCAGGAGAAATAATAATGGGGGCAACGAGATGGCTGATAAACTAAATGTGTATTTTGCATCAGTCTTCACTGTGGAAGACACGAGCAGTATGCTAGATGTTGTAGTGTGTGAAGGAAGAGATGTGGGTGCAGTTACAGTTGCAAGAGCGAAGGTGCTCAAAAAGCTGAAAGACCTAAAGTTACATAGGACACCCAGACCAGTAGAACTGCATCTTAGGGTTCTGAAAGAGGTAACATTAGAGACTGTGGTGGCATTGGAAATGACCTTCCAAAAATTATTGTACTCTGGCATGGTGCCAGAGGCCTGGGAAGTTGCAAATGTTACTCCACTCTTTAAGAAAGGAGAAAGGCAGCCAGAAAGGAAATTATAGACCAGTTTGGCATGGTCCAGTCCGTGAAGTCCCCATTCCAGTTCATGGTCCGGTCCGTGGACGCAGGATTCCGGGTCTTCCAGCTGACCCTTGTTTGAGTTCATCATAGGCACCTGATTCCCATCTTTGGGCTTGCAATATAAGAAGCCTTGGGGGTGAGTATGGGCTGCTGGTTTGTCTTGTCAGTCCCCCTTGGAGTAATCTGCTGATGGAAGGCTAGTGAAACCATTTATGATCTCTAGGCCTGGTTGGAGGACCACTGCCTCATGGAGCCTTGTTGCCACTTGTTGGAGTAGTCTTTGTGGTGTGGAATTGGCTGTTTCCTGGGCCAGCCACTCTGAGCTAGGTAGGGATCCAGCTGTTTCTGTAGCCAACTGGGGTTGCAGGCTGAACTGAGACTTGGAGCTCCCCTGGAGCAGAAATGGAACTGTCTGTTGTTCTTTGGTGTTTGTCTCTTCTTGTCCTTGCGTCTGTGGGGTAAGTCAGACTATTTTGCTGTTGCCCTGTGGGGGGTCATGTCTTGTCTTTGCCTTTGTGGGGTAAGTCAGGCTGTTTTGCCATTGCCCTGTGGGGGGGACATGTCTTATCTTTGCCTCTGTTGGGTAACTGGCTGTCCTGCTGTTACCCAACAGGTGGACCTGTCCCACCTTGGTGTGGAGATGAAGCTGAGTCCTGGCTTGTCGTAGGATAAGTCCCGGCTCTATGTCTATGTTCTGTCCTGTCTCATGTTAGTGTTGTGTTAAAGATGAGTCCTGGCTTGTCGAAGGATAAGTCCTGGCTGTATGTTGATGTTCAGTTCCCAGTCTGTCTCTCAGCTCCAGCATCCGAGTTATCAGTCTCCGCATTTCAAGACGAAGATCTTGCAGCCAAGCTCCAGGAAATGCAAACCTCGAGGACCCCGCAGCCTCAAGACCCACGACCCCAGCCGGAAGCCAATTCGTATCCTTGCCTGGTTCTGGGGTCTGAGCCCGAGGCAAGACTCAGGTTCTGGGTCCTTGTCCAGTCTCGGGCTTGGAGTCCAAGCCTTGTCTCATAGTCCATGGTTCCTAGTCCTGGTCCTGCTTTCCCTAGCCCAAGTCTGTGGTCTTGTCCCTGCTCCTTGCCTGAATCCTGTCACGTCCTTGCTCTAGTCAAGTCCTGTTCATTGTACTTCAGTGTCTGTGTCTTGCATTTGGGTCCATTCCCAGCACCCCATTGTGACGCAGTTAGCCTGTCAGTGGTTGGGAAGATGTTAGAGTCAATTGTTAAGGATGACATGATGGAGTACTTGGTGACACATGACAAGATAATACAAAGTCAGCATGGTTTCCTTCAGGGAAAGTCCTGCCTGACAAACCTGTTGGAATTCTTTGTAGGAGATTACAAGTAGGATAGACAAAGGGGATGCAGTGGATGTTGTATATTTGGACTTCCAGAAGGCCTTTGACAAGCTGCCACACATGAGGCTGCTTACCAATTTAAGAGCCCATGGTATTTCAGGAAAGTTACTAACATGATTAGAGCATTGGCTGATTGGTAGGAAGCAATTGGGAATAAAAGGATCCTTTTCTGGTTGACTGCCAGTGACTAGTGGTGTTCCACAGGGGCTGGTATTGGGACCACTTCTTTTTATGCTGTATATAAATGATTTAGAAGATAGAATAGATGGCTTTTTTTGCCAAGTTTGCAAATAATACGAAGATTGGCGGAAGGACAGGTAGTGATGAGGAAACGGGTAGGATGCAGAAGGACTTAGACAGATTAGGAGAATGGGCAAGAAAGTGGGAAATGAAATACAATGCTGGAAAATGCATGGTCATGCACCTTGGTAGTAGAAATAAATGTGTGGCCTATTTTCTAAATGGGTCGAAAAGCCAGGAATCTAGATGCAGAGGGACTTGGGAGTCTTTGTGCAGAACACCCTAAAGGTTAATTTGCAGGTTGAGTTGGTGGTGAGGAAGGCAAATGCAATGTTAGTATTCATTTCAAAAAGTCCAGAATGTAAGAGCAAGGATGTGATGCTGAGGCTTTATAAGGCACTGGTGAGGCCTCGCCTTGAGTACTGTGAACAGGTTTGGTGTCCCTATCTTAGAAAAGATGTGCTGGCATTGGGGAGGGTCCAGAGGAGGTTCACAAGGATGATTCTAGAAATTATACAAGGTTCATCCAGGAATCATCAGGGTTTTCATATGAGGAACGTTTGATGTCTCTGGGCCTGTACTCACTGGAATTCAGAAGGATGAAGGGAATCTCACTGAAACCTTTCGAATGTTGAAAGGCCTAGGCAGAGTAAATGTGGAAAGGATGTCTCCCATGGTGAGTGAGTCTTGGACAAGAGGGACAGCCTCAGGATAGAGGGGTGCCCTTTCAAAATAAAGATGTGAAGAAATTTCCCTTAGCCAAGGATGGTGAATTTATGGAATCTGTTGCCATATGCAGCTGTGGAGGTCAGGTCGTTGGGTATATTTAAGGCAGAGATTGATAGGTTCTTGATTGGACATGGCATCAAAGGTTACGGGGAGAAGGCTGGGAACTGGGGTTGAGGAGATTTTTAAAAATGGTTCAGCCATGAGTGAATGGCAGAGCAGACTTGATAGGCCAGATGGCCTAATTCTGCTCCTGTGTCTTATCATCTTATGGACTTTGGGGTCTAATATTTAACTGTCATTCATTCTTTGGGGCACTCTTCTGTTTTTTGTAGATCTTTGCAGAGATAAAGAATTTCAGGATGTATATTGTATACATTTATCTGAAATTAAATGTACCTTTGAAACCTTGTAAACCTTTGGATTACCTCAGAGTAGTTCCTGTGGGAGGATTCCAACACTTTCAGTAAAACCTCCATCTGGAAAACGTCATTGTTTGCATTCCCCTCTCTTGCTCCTTTGAAGATCTTCGTAAAAGAGCCTTGACCCAGACTTTCACCCTGTTAGGAAAGAAGGAAAACCTGAACATTAGCTCAGCTGCCGGGCATCATCACCTTGACTTGGCCAAGCTAGAAGTCACTGTATTCCTATTTCTATAATTTCAATGCCGTGGCAGCCATGTGTTCTTGGGTCTAGATGACAGTGATCACAGGTTCAAATGCAAGCAATTCACATCCAGCTGTAGACCATTCAGTCCATAAGACCATAAGATATAGAGGCTGAATTGCCCATTGAATCCACCGAGTCTGCACTGCCATTTCACTATGGCTGATCCATTTCCCTCTCCGCCAAAATCTCCTGTCTTCTCCCCATAACCCTTCATGCCCTGACTAATCAAGAATCTATCAACCTCTGCCTTAAACATACCCAATAACTTGCCCTCCACAGTTGGCTGAGGCAACAAATCCACAGAATTACTACTCTCTGGCTAAAGAAACATCTATTCATCTCCATTCTAAATGGATATCCCTATGTTCTGAGGTGGCATCCTCTGGCCTTAGACTCTCCCACCATAGGAAACATTCTCTTCACATCCACTCTATCAAGGCCTTTCAGCATTTGGTAGGTTTCAATGAGATACCCCCTCATTCTTCTGAATTCTAGTGAGAAGACCACCAGAGCCATCAAACACTCATCTGATAAGCCTTTCAAACCCGCAATCATTTTCATGAACCTCCTTTGAACCCTCTCCAATGTCAGCACATTCTTTCTTAGATAAGGGGGCCAAAACTGCTCGGAATACTCCAAGAGAGGCCTCACCAGTGCTTTATAAAACCTGAGAGATGGTATGGTAACAGAGTGGTTAACAGAACGCTTTACAGTATGGGCAACACGGGTTCTATTCTAGCCTGTTCTGCCCATGACTGAGTGGGTTTCCTCTGGGTGCTCCAGTTTCCTCCCACAGTCCAAAGATATACTGGTTGGCAGGTTGATTACTCATTGTAAATTGTCCCGTGACTGGGCTAGCATTACATTGGGGGATTGCTCGGCAGTGTGGCCAGAAGGGCTGAATGATGCCAGGTCTGGAGGACTTGAGTTACAATGAAAGGTTGAATAAGGTCAGACTTTATACTTTAGAATGTAGAAGATTGAGAGGAGAATCAATAGAGGTATACAGAATTATGGAGGGTGTAGATAAGGTAAGTGCAAGCTGGCTTTTTCCACTGAGGTTGGGTGGGACTACAACTAAAGGTCATGGAAGGCGTTCTGCAAGATCAGATATATTGGAAGGTGTTCTGAGAGATCGCAAATACAAGTACTTGGACAGCCAAGGGCTGATTAAGGATAGTCAGCATGGCTTTGTGCATGGTAGATCATATTTAATGAATCTTGTAGAGTTTTTCGAGGAGGTTACCAAGAAAGTAGATAAAGGAAAGGCTGTGGATGTTGTCTACATGGACTTTCGTAAGGACTTTGACAAGGTCCCACATGGGAGGTTAGTTCAGAAGGTTCAGACACTAGGTATCCATGGAGACGATGTAAACTGGATTCAAAATTGGCTGTGTGGGGGAAGACCAAGTGGTAGTGGATGATTGCTTATCAGACTGCAGACCTGTGACTAGTGGTGTGCCTCAAGGATCTGTGCTGGGCCCATTGTCGTTTGTTGTCTATATCAATGATCTAGATAATGTGGTAAATTGGATCAGCAAGTTTGCTGATGACACTAAGATTGCAGGCGTTGTGGACAGCAAGGAAGGCTTTCAAAGCTTGCAGAGGGATCTGGACCAACTGGAAAAATGGGCTAGAAAATGGCAGATAGAATTTAATGCAGACAAGTGTGAGGTGTTGCATTTTGGAAGGACAAATCAAGGTAGGACATACACAGTAAATAGTAGGGTACGGAAGAGTGCGGAGGAACAAAGAGATCTGGGAGTTCAGATACATAATTCCCTGAAAGTGGTGTCACAGGTAGACAGGGTTATAGAGAAGGCTTTTGGCATCCTGGCATTCATAAGTCAAAGTATTGAGTATAGGAGTTGGGATGTTATGGGGAGGTTGTATAAGACATTGGTGAGGCCAAATTTGGAGTATTGTGTACAGTTCTGGTCACCTAACTATAGGAAGAATATCAGTAAGATTGAAAGAGTGCAGGGCAGATTTACTAGGATGTTGCCGGGTCTTCAGGAGTTGAGTTACAGGGAAAGATTGAACAGGTTAGGACTTTATTCCTTGGAGCGTAGAAGAATGAGGGAAGATTTGAGAGAGGTTTACAAAATTATGAGGGGTATAGACAGTAAATGTGAATAGGCTCTTTCCACTTAGATTAGGAGAGACAAATATGAGAGAACATGGCTTTAGGGTGAAAGGGGAAATGTTTAGGGGAAACATTATGAGGAACTTTTTCACTCAGAGGTGGGAGTGTGGAACGAGCTGCCATCGGACGTGGTAAATGCAGGCTCACTCTTAAATTTTAAGAATAAATTAGATAGGTACATGGATGGGAGAGGTCTGGAGGGTTATGGACTGGATGTAAGTCAATGGTCTAGTGGCATAATGTTTCAGCACAGACTAGAAGGGCCAGATGGCCTGTTTTCTGTGCTGTAGTATTCTGTAGTTCTATGGGTTAAGTGTGTAAGGTGAGAAGTTTAAGGGGAACATAAGGGGAAGCTTCTTCACGCAGAACGTCATGAGAATGAGCTGCTGGAACAAGTGGTGCCTATGAGCACAATTTCAACATTTACGCGAAGTTTGAATACGTACATCGGCATTAGTGGTATGGGGGGCTAAGGTCCTGGTGCAGATGGATGGGAGGAGGCATATTAAATGGTTCTGCATGGATTGGATGTGCCAAAGGACCTGTTCCTGTGCTGTACTTTTCTATGACTCCACGACCACTAACTCCACCTGCAAATGAACCTTTAGGGAATGCTGCATAAGGACTCTCAAATACCTTTGCAACTCAGATTTTTGAATTTTCTCTCCATTTAGAAAATATACCATGCTTTTATTTCTGCTACCAAAGTGCAGAACCATACAGATCCTAAGACTGCATGCCATCTGCTTCTGTCCTTCTGTAGCCTCTCAACACCACCTGTTCTTGAAATTTGAGAAGGAGAAGCTGCAATCAGATGTATCAGTATTACAGTGGAGTAAAGGAAATTACAGTGGTATGTGAGAGGAGTTGAGCCTGATTTATACTTCTGCATCAAAACTACGCCGTAGGGTGACGTGCACCTCCCCAAAAAAGTAACTCGCGTGTTGCAGCTACGCAGACCGCAACAACTGTGATTGGTCTGCTTGGTAGCATCGTATTTTCTCCTACGCATTTCCGGTTGCTTTTCTCTGCCATGTCTGTACACTGATGCGAAATAAACGGTTGGAGATGATGAACCAAATCGTCAGATCTACCTGCCGACATCTGAAAATATTTGAAATGCATTTCCTTGTTCATGTATCTCACAAAATTAACACGGGCATAGAAACCCCACCACCAACTAGCATTTTGGTGGTGAATTGCAGAGCGACGCACACACAACATATACTCGCTATGGCGTAGGGCTATGCAGAATTATAAATCAGGCCTATGGTGTAGGCTATGGTGTGGCGTAGCCTGTATGCACAAGTATAAATCAGGCTTTAGAAATATAGAAGCATAGTGCCAAACATGTACGTACTTCAGAAATTACCTAGGATTACCCATAACACTATTTTTCTAAGCTTCATGAAACTATCCAAGAGTCTCTTAAAAGACCCTATCGTCGCCATCTCCACCGCAGTCACCAGCAGCCCATTCCATACACTCACCATTCTCTGCGTAAAAAAAAAAAAAAAAACTTACCCCTGATATCCCCCTGTACCTAGTTCCAAGCACCTTAAAACTGTGCCCCCTCGTGTAAGCCATTTTATCCTTGAGAAAAAGCCTTCAACTATCCACATGATCAATGCTTCTCATCATCTTATACATCTCTATCAAGTCACCTCACATCCTCCGTCACTTCAAGGAGAAAAGGCTGAGTTCACTCAACGTATTCTCATAACGCATGCTCCCTAATCCAGGCAACATCCTTGTAAGTCTCCTCTGCACCCTTTCTATAGTTTCCACATCCTTCCCCATAGTGAGATGACCAGAAGTGAGCATAGTAATCCAAGTGGAGTCTGACCAGGGTCCTATATAGCTGTAACATTACCTCTCAGCTCTCAAACTCAATCCCACGTATGATGAAGGCCAATGTACTGTATTAACCACACGGTCAACCTGTGAGCAGCTTTGAGCGTCCTATGGACACAGCCCCCAAGATCCCCCGATCCTCCACACTGCCAACAGTCTTACCATTAATACTATATTCTGCCATCATATTCGTCCCACTGTAACCTCTGATAGCCCTCCACACTATCTACAAAACCCACAACCATTTTGTCATCAGTAAATTTACTAACCCATCCCTCCACTTCCTCATCCAGATCATTTATAAAAATCATGGAGAGTAAGGGTCCAAGAACAGATCCCTGAAGCACACCACTGGTCACTGGCCTCCATGCAGAATATGACGTGTCTACAACCACCCTTTGCCTTCTGTGAGCAAGCCAGTTCTGGATCCACAAAACAATGTCCCCTTGGACCCCATACCTCCTTACTTTCTCAATAAGCTTTGCATGGGTACCTTGTCAAATGCCTTGGGGAAATCCATATACACTACCTCTACTGCTCTACCTTCATCGATGTGTTTAGTCACATCCTCAAAAAATTCAGTCAGGCTCTTAAGGCATAACCTGCCTTTGACAAAGTCATGCTGACTATTCCTAATCATATTATAGGTCTCCAAATATTCATAAATCCTGCGCCTCAGGATCTTTTCCATCAACTTACCAACCACTGAAGTAAGACACACTGGTCTATAATTTCCTGGGCTATCTCTACTCCCTTTCTTGAATAAGGGAACAACATCTGCAACCCTCCAATCCTCCGGAACCTCTCCTGTCCCCAATGAGGATGCAAAGATCATTGCCAGAGGCTCAGCAATCTCCTCTCTCACCTCCCACAGTAACCTAGGGTACATCTCGTCCGGTCCCAGAGACTTATCCAACTTGATGCTTTCCAAAAGCTCCAGCACATTCTCTTTCTTAATGTCTAAATGGTCAAGCTTTTCAATCCGCTGTAAGTCATCCCTACAATCACCAAGACTCTTTTCCGTAGTGAATACTGAAGCAAAGTATTCATTAAGTATCTCAGCTATCTCCTCCAGTTCCATACATACTTTTCCACTGTCACACTTGATTGGTCCTATTCTCTCACGTCTTATCCTCTTGCTCTTCAATAGGTTAGGACTAATGCACAGGGAAAACAGAAATAAATCAAAGATAGCATGCAACCAAGATGATAGAAAGGACAAGCAGGAAATGAGGCATAATCACAGCAGTTGGGATGAAGTACAGGGGAATAGAGGCGTGGTTTAGTTAAAACACAAAGCAAAAAATACTGCACTGAAAGTGTTATATTTGAATGCACACAGCATAAGGAATGAAATGGATGATCTTTGAATTCATCTACAGATTGGCAAATATGACAATTTGGCCATTTCTGAAACTTGGCTAAAGGATGGCTGCCATTGCGAGCTGAACATCCAAGAATATACGATTTATTGGAAAGATAGGTTAGTAGGCAGAGGGGGTGGTCTGGCCCTGTGTATAAGAATTAATATCAAATCATTAGAAAGGAATGACATAGGATTGGAAGATGTAGAGTTTCTATGGGGTGAGTTAAGAAATGGCAAGGGTATATGGACCCTAATGGCAGTTGTATACAGGCCTCCAAACTGCATCCGGGATGTGGATTACAAATTACAAAAGGAAATAGAAAAGGTGTGTCAGAAAGGCAACGTCATGATAATCATTGGGAATTTTAACATGAAAGTGGATTGGGAAAACTAGGCCAGTACTGGACCTCAAGAGAGAGAATTTGTAGAATGTGTAAGGGATGGCTTTTTAGAACAGCTTGTTGTTGAGCCCATGAGGGGATCGGCTGTGCTGGATTGGGTGTCGTGCAATGATCCAGAGAGGTGATATGAAAGCTTAAGGTTAAGGAACCCTTAGGGAACAGCGATTACAATATGATTGAGTTCACTTTGAAATTTGAGAGTAGAAAATAAAATCCAATGTGTTGGTATTTCAGTGGAATAAAGGAAATTACAATGGCATGAGAAAGGAACTGGCCGAAGTTGACTGGAAAGGGACACTAGCAGGAAGGACAGCAGAGCAGCAATGGCTGGAGTTTCTGTGAAAAATGAGGGAAGTGCAAGACAGATATATTTCAAATAATTAGAAGTTTTAAAATGGAAGAAGGACACTACCATGGTTGACAAGTGAAGTCAGAGCCAAAGTAAAAGCAAAGGAGAGGGCATACAAGGAAGCCAAAGCTAGTGGAAAGATAGAGGATTGGGAAGTTTTTACAAACTTGCAGAAAGAAGGTCATTCGGAATGAAAGGATGAATTATGAAAGGAAGCTGGTGACTAATATCAAAGAAGATGCTAAAAGCTTTTTTAAGTATCTAAAGGTTAAAAAAGAGTCAAGGGTAGATATAGGACCAATAGAAAATGACGCTGGAGATATTGTAATGAGAGATGCAGAGATGGCAGAGGAACTGAATGCGTATTTTGTATCAGTCTTTTCAGTGGAAGACATCTGCAGTATACCGGACTTTCAAGAGTGTCAGAGAAGTGAAGTATGTGCAGTGAAAATTATGACTGAAAACATGCTCAGGAAGCTTAATGGTCTGAGGATGGATAAATCTCCTGGACCTGATGGAATACACCCTCGGGTTCTGAAGGAAGTAGCTGGAGAGATTGCGGAGGCATTAGCAATGATCTTTCAAGAATCGATAGATTCTGGCATTGTACCGGATGACTGGAAAATTGCAACTGTTACTCCGCTATTTAAGAAGGGTGGGAGGCAGAAGAAAGGAAACTATAGACCTGTTAGCCTGACATCAGTGGTCGGGAAGTTGTTGGAATCAATTGTTAGGGATGAGATTATGGAGTACCTGGAGACACATGACAAGATAGGCCAAAGCCAGCATGATTTCCTGAAAGGAAAATGCTGCCTGACTCACCTACTGCAATTCTTTAAGGAAGTTACAAGCAGGGGAGACAAAGGAGATGCAATAGACATGGTGCACTTGAATTTTCAGAAGGCCTTTGACAAGGTGCCACACATGAGACTGCTTAGCAAGTTAAGAGCCCATGGAATTATAGGGAAGTTACTAGCATGGGTGGAGCATTGGCTGGTCGGCAGAAAACAGAGTGTGGGAATAAAAGGGTCCTACTCTGGTTGGCTGCCGGTTACCAGTGGAGTTCCACAGGGGTCGATGTTGGGACCGTTGCTTTTTACAATGTATGTCAATGATTTGGAATATGGGATTAATGGATTTGTGACTCAATTTGCCGATGATACAAAGATAGGTGGAGGAGCGGGCAGTGTTGAGCGTGCAGAGAGACTTGGATAGTTCAGGGGAACAGACAAAGGAGTGGCAAATGAAATACAATGTTGGAAAGTGTATGGTCATGCATTTTGGTGGAAGAAATAAACGGGCAAGCTATTATTTAGATGGGGAAAGAATTCAAAGTGCAGAGATGCAAAGGGTCTTGGGAGTCCTTGTGAGGATGCCCTAAAGGGCAACCTCCAGGTAGAGGTGATGTGAAGAAGGCGAATGCAATGTTGGCATTCATTTCTAGAGGTATAGAATATAAGAGCAGGGATGTGATGTTGAGGCACTATAAGGCACTCGTGAGACCACACTTGGAGTGATGTGTGCAGTTTTGGGCTCTTTATTTTAGAAACGATATACTGACATTGGAAAGGGTTCAGAGAAGATTCACGAGAATGATTCCAGGAATGATAGGGTTACTGTATGAGGGACGTCTGGCAGCTCTTGGGCTGTATTCCCTGGAGTTCAGTTGAATTGAGAGCATCCTGATTGGCTGCATCACTGCCTGGTGTGAGAACTGTACCACCCTTAATTGCAGGACTCTGCAGAGAGTGGTACGGAAAGCCCCACTTGTGAAGATCCTGTGATTCAGGACATTTACAAGGACAGATGTGTAAAAAGGGCCCGTAGGATCACTGGGGACCCAAGTCACCCCAACCACAATCTATTCCAGCTGCTACCATCCGGGAAATGGTACCGCAGCATAAAAGCCAAGACCAGCAGGCTCCAGGACAGCTTCTTCCAACAGGCCATCAGACTGGTTAACTCACGCTGATTTGAGTGTACCCTATATTATATTAACCATTCTATTTATTATAAATTATTATAAATTACTATGATTGCACATTTAGACGGAGACGTAACATAAATATTTTTACTTGTCATGTATGTGAAGGATGTAAGAAATAAAGCCAATTCAATTCAATTCAAAGTCAGCATGGTTTCCTGAAAGGAAAATCCTGCCTGACTAACCTACTGAAATTTTTTGAGGAAATTACAAACAGGGTAGACAAAGGAGCTGTAGCAGATGTGGTGTACTTGGATTTTCAGAAGGCCTTTGACAAAGTGACACACATGAGGCTGCTTAGCAAGCTAAGAGCCCATGGAATTATAGGGAAATTACTAGCAGAAAACAGAGAGTGGGAATAAGGGGATCCTGTTCTGGTTGGCTGCCGGTTACCAGTGGAGTTCCACAGGGGTCGGTGTTGGGACCGCTGCTTTTTACGATGTATGTCAATGATTTGGGCTATGCGATAAATGGATTTGTGGCTAAATTTGCTGATAATACAAAGATAGATGGAGGAGTGGGTAGTGTTAAGGAAATAGAGAGCCTGAAGACAGACTTAGATAGTTTAGAGGAATGGGCAAAGAGTTGGCAAATGAAATGCAATGTTGAAAAGTGTATGGTCATGCACTTTGGTGGAAGAAATAAACGGGCAAGCTATTATTTAGATGGGGAGAGAATTCAAAATGCAGAGATGCAAAGAGACTTGGGAGTCCTTGTGTGGGATACCCTAAAGGTTAACCTCCAGGTTGAGTTAGTGGTGAAGAAGGCGAATGCAATGTTGGCATTCATTTCTAGAGATACATGATATAAGAGCAGGGATGTGATGTTGATGCTCTGTAAGGCACTCATGAGACCACACTTGGAGTCTTGTGTGTAGTTTTGGGCTCATCATTTTTGAAAGGGTATACTGACATTGGAGAGGGTTCAGAGAAGATTCACGAGAATGATTCCGGGAATTAAAGGGTTACCGTATGAGGAACGTTTGTCTGCTCTTGGGCTGTATTCCCTGGAGTTCAGGAGAATAACAGGGGTCTCATAGAAACATTCTGAATGCTAAAAGTCCTGAACAGATTAGATATGGCAAAGTTATTTCCCATGGTAGGGGGGTCTAGGACAAGAGGGCATGTCTTCAGAAGTGAAGTACGTCCGTTTATAACAGAGATGTGGAGAAATTACTTTAGTTAGAGGGTGGTAAATCTGTGGAATCTGTTGCCACGAGGGGCTGTGAAAGCCAAGTCATTGGGTGTATTTAAGGCAGAGATAGATAGGTTCTTGATTAGCCAAGGCATCAAAGGGTATGGGGTGAAAGCAGGGGAGTGGGAATGACTGGAAGAATTGGATCAGTTCATGATTGAATGGCGGAGAAGACTCAACAGGCTGAATAGCCTACTTCTGCTCCTATATCTTATGGTCTTATGGACTTTATTGTTTGGAACATAGAAGATTGAGAGGAGATTTGATAGGGATTTACAAAATTATGAGGCATATAGAAAGGATAAATGTAAGCAGGCTTTTTCCACTGAGGTTGTATGGGACTACAATGAGAGGTCATGGGTTAAGGAAGAAAGGTGAAAAGTTTAAGGGGAGCACGAGGGTCGTGAGAGTGTGGAATAAGCTGCCAGCAGAAATGGCACCTGCAAGCTCAATTTCAATGTTTAAGAGAAGTTTGGGTAGGTACTTGGATGGTAAGGTTATGGAAGGCTATGGTCCCAGTGCAGGTCAATGGGAGAAGACAGTTTAAATAGTTTAGCACAGACTAAGTGGGCCAAAGGGCCTACTTCTGTGCTGTACTTTCCTATGGCTCAATTGCCTCGTGGAAAACAAAACACAGCAACTGCACTGACTCTTAATAAATCCTGGACCTTCCAAGTGAAGACGGAGCACTCCGAATACTATTGAGATCCTTGTGTCTGTGCATAAGGAACCCATGGCATGAAGATGATGACCGCTGTAGAGCTCACACCTGCTCGTTCAGATATATCCTGTCTGTCTATCCCACAAACAACAATGTGGTAACTCCCAGATGATCTGCAGTTTGTGATTTTATTGCTTAGGCAGGACTTTGTTTTAACACTTTATCCAAAAATGGAATCTATTATTCCGACCGTTCTGCAGTGGAGAATAGCCAGTGCTTTCCGGCCAGCAGCTTTCTTTAGGGGATGTTACAGCCTACAACTTGTATCTCCCTCTACTTCCAGCAGCTGCTGTTGTGTATTTAACATTTCAGTAATATTTGAGTAATAATGTAAATATATTATTTGATTAAGCATCCTTGCTCATTTAAATACTTCATTTATGGCATGTGATGGCATCAGGCCATCACGTCACATGTGAGCACCTCATTGAAGTTAAACTCACATTTTGAATTCCCGCCTTTTCAGTTCAATCCGTTCATATGTTTTGGAGTTACAAAACATAACAGTGGTGATGTATTTTTAAAATGAATCCAGGATGACTACCTATCTATTGAAGTGCAGTGAGGCATTCAAGTTAAAAAACAGAGCAGTGAGAAATGATTGAGTTAGCAGCTTTTTTTCTTGGAGCAGCACATTTTCTTCACCAAAGGAAAGACAATTGAGTAAAAAAAACAGAAAACAGAAGAATTTACCAGTTCATAAACAGTTCATAATGATAATAATCATTTAAAAAAAGAGTAGAAATGGTTGGCTACATCAGAAAGATTGATGCATTTGATTATACAATCAAATATGTAAACTGGAATATGTATACTGAATGGATTGAACAGTACTTTAAAGCAAATGAAATAGCCAATGAGAAATGAGTACCAGTTTTGCTGAGTGCATTGGATTTAAAAGCATACAGTTTGCTTGGACATTTGATTACTCCAAGCAAACAATCAGAAATCAGCTTTGCTGATATTGTGAAAGAAATGTTGGAACATTTAGAACCAGAACCATTGTTGATTGCAGAATGCTTTATGATTCATAACTGAGATCAGAAGGAAGGGGAATCCATTTCAGTGTGCATGTCTGAACACTGTCAGTTCACTTAGGTAATGATGCACTGAGAGATCATTCGATTTGTGGAATATTACAAAAAAAAATTCAACATCAGCTCCTAACTGAAGCACACCTTAGATTTAAAAGAGCAATTGAAATAGACAAATCGATGGAAACGGCAAAGACACAATTGAGTTGCAGTAATGAATGAAAGTGGGTGTACACAAAATTACGATGTCTAAACAGAAACCAGCCTGGCTGAACAATAATGTTACCATTGTGGCAGGGGCTCGCATACAGCTGATCAATGCAGATTTAAAAGTGGAACTTGCAAAAAATGCAACAAAGTAGGACACATACAGAGAACATGTTGAGCGGACAAAATAGACGACAGAGAGAAAAAGATAAAAAATCAAGTTGCAGTTTCCAAAACAGCACTAATCTGCATGATTTTGATGAAAAATCTGGTAATGATGAGAGTGACACAGGACTGTGTAGCCTTGAGATTTAGGGTTAGGGTTAACAAGAAGACCAGCAATATGGCTTACACCAGAAGTGAATGACAAATTAATTAAAATGGAATTGGACACTCCCCAAATAGAGTTTGAATGGCATTTCAAAGACACCAAACCATAACCTGCAGATACCTAACTAAGAACTTATACTGGATAAAAGATAACTCCCGTAAGAATGACATTTATAACAGTGAAATACGATAACCAATACGCTACACTGGGCTTGTATGTGGTAAAAACAGGAGGGCTAGCACTGTGAGAGTGTGATTGGCTGAGACAAATGCAATTTGATTGGAGATCCATCCATCATTTGTATATCCACTGTAATACGGTCAACTGAAAGCAAATTAAGGAAAGTACTGGTTGATGCCGCAACTGTCTCCATGCTGTACACCATAAACTTTTGTCCAACATGCACAAACTAGAAGAAAGATGTCCAGAGCTGTCAGAATCACTTCTTGCACTCGCAGAGTCAACTCCTATAACCACCATGGGGGAGGCCCCAGAACCTAAGACTGTTTTCACACCTGCTAAGTAGAGTGACTTCCCTTGTCAGGAAAGATGTTATCCCACAAGAATAAGAAATCCTCCACAGTGATTAAATATTTAGACCTGAATGGGACAATTTAAAATTTACTGTGCTGTGGATCTCTGTCTATTAGTTGTATTGTATAGTATATTGTGTATATTGAGTTAGTTTACAGTTAAGCAGGGAGGAGTGTTGTGTATTCAATATTTCATTAATATTTGACTAATATTGTAAATATATTATTTGATTAAGCATCTGATGCACTATCAAAAAGATAAAGATCCTACTGACTGTGCTTCATATAGACCTATTTCATTACTGAATGTCGACACTAAGATTCTGTCAAAGATAATGGCCAATTGGTTGGAGAATATTATGGGTAAAATTATTTTTAAAGATCAAACAGGCTTTATAAAGGGTCGTTATTCTTTTTCAAATGTTCGGAGACGATTTAACATTATATAGAAACCATAGAAACTACAGCACAGAAACAGTCCTTTTGGCTCTTCTTGGCTGTGCCGAACCATTTTCTGCCTAGTCCCACTGACCTGCACACGGACCATATCCCTCCATATACCTCCCATCCATGTATCTGTCCAATTTATTCTTAAATGTTATAGAAAACATGTATATATTCATCCTCTTTTAAAACTCCACAACGTGTTGTATCTTTGGATGCTGAAAAAGCGTTCGATCGAGTTGAATGGAAATATTTATTCAATATTTTAGAGAAATTTGGCTTTGGTGTTAATTTTAATAATTGGATTAAAATGATATATAAAGCCCCTATTGCTACTGTTGTCACTGACTCCCATTTTGGACTCTCGTCTTTTCCTTTGAATTAGTTTTTGCTTTGGAGTTACAAAACATAAGAGCTGCTGTCTGGGCATACAATGGCATTTGGAGGGAGCTGAGCACCAGTTAAAGCTATCTCCCGTGTCCGTGTTTTTATCTTATATGTATATAGTTGTGCACAGACACAACAAATTGGCAATGAGTATGAACCTGAATGTCAGAGAATATCACGAACTGTGCCAACAGTTAGGGGACAAAACAGCGAGAGTTAAACAGCATACAGCATAAGAAAGCCGTGAGTAATAGGTAAAAACACACAGAATTTAAAGTGAAAATAACATATCAGTGGCTTCAGGTGGGAAAGCTAATGATTTTGATAGTGCTATTGAAAGCTGGGAATCGTATATTGAGAGGGTTGAACTGTATTGTAAAGCGAACAATGTGGAGAAGTGAAAGAAAGCCCGACACTTCTTAGCTTAATAGGCCTAAGAATATTGTCTCTTATGCAACTTAGTAATCCCTGAAAAGCCAGCAAGCAAGACTTTGATGAAATTTTTACAATTTTACAAAATCACTTGAGCCTTAAACCACTGGTAATAGCTGAGGTTTAGATTTTACAAAAGGAACCAGTCAAGAGATGAAAGCATTTCTGAACACATTACGGATCTGCATAAACTTTCCCAGTGCTGTGACTTTAGAGATCGACTTTCTGATGCATTAAGGGATCGGCCTGTATGTGGCAAAGCACTCAAAAGAGGTTACTGTCCGAAAGAGACCTAACCTTAGAATGGACATTGACCATTGCAATATCATAGAGGCTGCAGCAAAGGATGTAACAGAACTACAGAAAAGGAGGTTAGAAAGTGAAATGCACAAAATTCCCCTGAATGGCGCAAAAAGCCAAAAATTTTATTGGTGTGGCAAATCCTCTCATGATGCAAATGACTGTTGGTTCAAAGAAAAACTCTGCAGAATGTGTCACAGACAAGGGCACATAGATGGTGTGTGCAAGGCAGACAAAAAGCACGACTGAGTGAAAAGTCTCAAACACAAAACTAAGCAAATGTATAAAGTTACTGAATGTAAAACAGAATCAGACAACATAGAGTCTGACAATGGTGAACTGTCATGCCTAGAACTGCACAGTATAATTTAAGGAGGTCACAAAATCATCTGGATCATAATAGATGTGTCTGGTGTAAAACTGAAAATGGAACTGGACACAGGTTTAGCTTTGTCTATAATTTCGGAGGCTGACTACAACAGACTTTTTGCTGTAGTCAGAAAATTTCAAAAAGAGTACTTTTTGCTAAGATACTATTAGAGAAGACCTCAGTGATGCTAAAGACTTACACAGGTGACGAAGTGTTTCCCAAAGGGAAACTGTAGGTAAATGTAATGTCTGGAGGTCAAACACAGCAGTTAGAGCTGCATCTATTAAAAAATGGAGGGCCAGCACTTTTTGGATGTGAATGGTTGAGAAAAAGCCAACTAGACTGTCACTCAATCAAAGCTCTCAGTGCGGTATCAACAGGCAACTACAGCCCAAATGGCAGCACTAATCAGAGGCTGTCATAGCTGCTTAGTGCTAATCAGAAGGTGTTTGAGAAGGGAATAGAAAAACAGATTGAAGACTGGGCCAAAAGCTGTTTAGGATGCCAAAAAGTTCAAAATGCACCCCCACATTACACCTGTAGGAGTGGCTGTCTTCACCATGGTAAAGAGTATATATGACTTTGCTGGGCTAATTAATTACAAATATAAAACACAAAATAATTGATTGCATTAATTTTCACCTCCCTTTAATATAACACACTAAATCATCACTTGTGTAGCCAATTGGTTTTAGAAGTCATATAATTAGTTAAATGGAGATCTGTTTTTTGAAATCTGTGTGCAGTCAAGATGTTTAAGTCAGGAGGTGGATACAAGAAAATTTCAAAGTCACTAAATATCCCTTGGTATACAGTTAAGTCAATCATCAAGAAATGGAAAGACTATGGCACAGCTGTAAATGTCCCTAGAGCAGGCTGCCCTCAAAAATGGAGTGACTGTGCAAGAGGGGGACTAGTGAGGGAGGCCACCAAGAGACCTATGACAACTCTGGAGGAGTTACAAGCTTCAGTGACTGAGATGGGAGAGACTGCGCATACAACATCTGTTGCCGGGGTGCTTCACCAGTCACAGTTTTATGGGAGAGTGGCAAAGAGAAAACCACTGTTGAAAAAAACACAATATAACTCAGCATGAGTTTGCCAGAAGGCATGTGGAAGACTCTGAAGTCATCTGGAAGAAGGTTCTATGGTCTGATGAAATCAAAATTGAGCTTTTTGTCCATCAGACTAAATGCTATGTTTGTTATAAGCCAAATACCGCACATCATCAAAAACATAGCATTCCTACCGTGAAGCATGGTGATGGCTGCATCATGCTGTGGGGATGCTTCACTGCAGCAGGCCCTGGAAGGCTTGTGAAGGTAGAGGGTAAAATAAATGCAGCAAAATACAGGGAAATCCTGGAGGAAAACATGATGCAGTCTGCAAAATAACTGCGACTGGGGCGAAGATTTGTTTTCCAGCAAGACAATGACCACAAGCATAAAGCCGAAGCTATACAGGAATGGCTTGAAAACAACAAAGCATAGCCAAGTCAGAGCCCATACCTCAATCCAATTGAGAATTTGTGGCTGAACTTGAAAAGGGCTGTTCACTCACAACCCCCATGCAATCTGACAGAGCTTGAGCAGTTTTGTACAGAAGATTGGGGAAAAATTGCGGTGTCCAGATATGCAAAGCTAATAGACACCTATCCAGTCAATTACAAACTCAAGGCCGTAATCGCTGCAAACGTGCATCTACTAAATACTGTCTTGAACGGGTAAATACTTATACAATCAATTATTTTGTGTTTTATATCTGTAATTAATTTCTTTCACTTTGTAGAGATCTGTTTTCACTTTGACATGAGTCTTTTCCTGTTGATCAGTGTCAAAAAAGCCAAGTTAAGTAATTAAATCCACTGTAATCCGATGTTGTAAAACAATAAAACATGCAAACTTCTTGGGGGTGGGGTGGTGGTGAATACTTTTTATAAGCACTGTGTAGCTAGTTGTGCACAGGGATTCAGGGCAGGAAGGGAGCTCAGGCTGGGATCCATTAAGTTCATTTGCAACTTAGTTCATTGTGCCACAATGTGTGATGTGATAGCTGGAGTCAAAGGTCAGTTTAGAATAGTTTCTAAAGGAGGAGAGAAATGTTTGAATGTCCAGCGAGGGATTTGCTTCCTGTACAACTCAGAGCACTGAAGCTGACATCCAGGGAGCACGTAATAGTCAAACTATTCCGCACTCCACTCTCACAATAGTGAGGCTGACATCTAACAGTCACTAACACTGGGATCTGCCTAAGTCTGAACTTTACGAGGAAATATACAATCCAAGTACATCAGATCTGTTTGTGTGAAGTCAGGCACAGCACAACAGTGTTTCACTTCTCTCGAGATCACTTAGGCCACTGACAGTCAAGAAATTTCCAGCCATTAATTTTAACTGGCACGGACACTGCTTTCTGATATAATTTCCTCATCGAGTGACGTGCTTGTTGTCCATGTGAGCCAATCCTCATCATAACTCACCCCACCCTGACCTTCCTGCTCACAGACTCAGACGACCCCTGCTGACCTCTGGCTTCTTTGTCCCATCCTACAGCTTGACCCTGGTTGTGTGCTCCTTGTGAAGGAATGGCTTCCCCTGTATGCTGTCTGCTCACGTCTCAGGCCTTACATGCTGCTGAATTTAGACCTCCTCAAACAGGTCATTGACTCACCAAGGCCACAGACAATGGTACTCATTTCATTTTGTGGTAGAGAGGGAGATTAACTGGACAACCACGTCTGTGCTAGCACTTTGGGAGAATGCCCCAGAACTAATCATACAGTGTTTGAGTCTTGCACCTTCCACTGCTATCTAACTCTCTTGAATTCTATCCCAAGTGCTCTACAGGACAAAGCATTCCATGTCCAATAAAAGAACCCTCTCAGTAAAATCCTTCTAGTCCTAACAATTTTTAATTAATGTCTAAGCATTCTGATTTTCAGCACAGACTTCCTCCACAAAGACTCTTCACTGTTTGTACCATCCTGACAAAGGCTGTGCTCTTCTGCACAAACCTGTTCAACGAGGTTCCTCACTGGAAAATCAATATCATTAATATGGCTCCAATTCACTCTTTTCAGAAGTCAGCACTAGAGACCATTTATCTTCCTGCCTTCCACTCCTCATTACAGACAAGGCCTCATGTGCTGTCCCAAGTGATTAAGGAAGATTCTGGGGACTATTCATTCATTCAGAAGGAGGATACAGAGTTCTGCATGAAATTTAGGTCAGTAGTTACAACTTGGCCAATTTCACTCTAAATAGATTCAATGGACACAGTCACACTGGTAGTTTGGGCAGGAGGTTTGTTCAAATTAGACCATAAGACTGTAAGATAAATGAACAGAATTAGGCCATCTGGCCCATCGAACCTTCTTTGCTATTCAATCATGGCTGATCCTATTTTCCCCTCCTCAACCCCATTCCCCGGCCTTCTCCATGTAATCTTTGCTGCGGTGTCCAATCATGAACCTATCAATCTCTGCCTTAAATACACCCAACAACTTGGTCTCCACAAATTGCCTATGGTAACAAATTCCACAAATTCATCCCCTCTGGCTAAACTTCTCTGCATCTCTGTTTTAAATGGACAGACTTCTATCCTGTGTCTGTACCCTCTTGTCCTAGACTCCCCCACCATGGGAAACATCTCTTCCACATCTACTCTGTCCAGGCATCCAACATTCAAAAGGTTTCAATGAGATCCCCCCTCATCCTTCTAAATTCCAGCAAGTACAGACCCAGAGCCATCAAACATTCTTCGTATGATAACCCTTTCATTCCCTGGATCATCCTTGTGAACCACCTCTGAAAGCTCTCCAATGTCAGCAATTTTTTTCTGAGATGAGGAACCCAAATCTGTTTGCAGTACTCAAGGTGAGGCCTCACCAGTGCCTTATAAAGCCTCAGCATCACATCCCCAGTCTTATATTCAAGACCCCTTGAAATGAATGCCAACATTGCATTTACCTTCCTCAACATCGACTCAACATGCAAGTTAACCTTTAGGGTGTTCTGCACAAGGAGTCCCAAGTCACTTTGCATTTGAGATTTTGGAATTTTCTCCCCGTTTAGAAAATAGGCCACACATTTATTTTTACTACCAAAGTGCATGACCATTCATTTTCCAGCATTGTATTTCATTTTCCACTTTCTTGCCCATTTCCTAATCTGTCTAAGTTCTTCTGCATCCTACCTGTATCCTCAACACGACCTGCCCCACCACCAATCTTGGTATCATTTTCAAACTTAGCAAAAAAGCCATCTATTTCATCATTTAAATCATTGATATACAGCATAAAAAGAAGTGGTCCCAACACTGACCCCTGTGGAACACCACTAGTCACTGGCAGCCAACCAGAAAAGGATCCTTTTATTCCCACTCGCTGCCTCCTTCCAATCAGCCAATGCTCTAACCATGCCAGTAAATTTTCTGTAATACCATGGGCTCTTAACTTGGTAAGCAGCCTCATGTGTGGCACCTTGTCAAAGGCCTTCTGAAAGTCCAAATATACAACATCCACTTCATCCCCTTTATCTGTCCTACTTGTAATCTCCTACAAAGAATTCCAACAGGTTTGTCAGGCAGGATTGTCCATGCTGACTTTGTACTATCTTGTCTTATGTCACCAAGTACTCCATGACCACTTCCTTAACAATTGAGTCCAACATCTTCCCAACCACTGAGGTCATGCTGACAGGTCTATAATTTCCTTTCTGCTGCCTTCCTCCTTTCTTAAAGGGTGGAGTGACATTTGCAATTTCCCAGTCCTCTGCCACCATGCCATAGTCCAATGAATTTTGAAAGATCATTGCTAATGCCTCCACAATCTCTAACACAACCTCTTTCAGAACCCTAGTGTGCAGTTCATCTAGTCCAGGTGACTTATGTACCCACAGGACTTACAGCTTTTCAAGCACCCTTCTCCATCGTAATCGTAACTGCACCCACTTCTCGCCCTTCACACACTACAACATCTGGCACAATACTAGTGTATTCCACAGTGAAGACTGTTGCAACATACTCATTTAGTTCATTTGCCATCTCCTTGTCCCCCGTTATTATTTCTTCTGCCTCATTTTCTAATGGTCCTATATCCACTCTCATCTCTCTTTTATTTTTACATGAAAAAGCTTTTATTATCCACTTGGATATTGTTTGCTAGCTTGCTTTCATATTTCATTTTTTCCCTCCTGATGATTCTTTTAGTTGCTTTCTGCAGGCTTTTAAAAGCTTCCCAATCCTCTATCTTCCCATTAATTTTTGCTCTGTTGTATGCCCTCTCTTTTGTTTTTACATTAGCTTTGACTTCCCTTGTCAGCCATGGTTGTACTATTTTGCCATTTGAGTATTTCTTCATTTTTGAATACACATGTCCAGCACCTTCCTCATTTTTCCCAGAAACGCACGCCATTGCTGCTCTGCTGTCATCCCTGCCAGTAGCTCCTTCCAGTTTACTTGGCCAACTCCTCTCTCATATCACTGTAATCTCCCTTACTCCACTGAAATACTCCTACATCAGACTTTACTTTCTCCCTATCAAATTTCAAGTTAAACTCAATCATATTATGATCACTGGTTCTTTTACCTTAAGCTCCTTCATCACCTTCGGTTCATTACATAACACCCAATCCAGTATAGTTGATCCTCTGGTAGGCTCAACGACAAACTGCTCTACAAAGCCATCTCATAGCATTCAACAAACTCTCTTTCTTGACATCCATTACCAACCTGATTTTCCCAATTGACCTACATGTTAAAATCTTCCATGACTATCATAACATTGCCCTTTTGACTCGCCTTTTCTATTTTCAGTTGTAATCTGTGGTCCACATCCCAGCTATTGTTGGGAGTTCTGAATATAACGGCCTTCAAGGTCCTTTTACCCCCAGTTTCTTAACTCAAACCACAAGGATTCAACATCTTCAGATCCTATGTCACATCTTTCTACTGATTTGATGCTATTCTTTACCAACAGAGCCACGCTACCCCCTCTGCCTACCTTCCTATCCCTCCGAGACAACATGTAACCTTAGACATTCAGCTGCAAACTATAACCATCCTTCAGATACGACTCGCGATGGTCACAACATTAACCCGGCTAAATGTAAAAGTGCAACAAGATCATCCACCTGATTTCCTATACTCCGTGATTGAGATATAACACTTTGAGTACTGTATTTGCTACCCTTTTTTGATTTCGCACTGACACTCATCCTGCTGACTTCAATTCTGTCCTATCATCTGCCTGCCTTTCCTGACAGTCTGGTTGCACGTTATCTTTGAATTTTTTACCATCCATCCTATCCTGAGTCCCTTCATTCTGGTTCCCACCCACTTGCCAACTTAATTTAAACCCTCTCCAACAGCTTTAACAAACCTGCCCATGAGAATACAGTGTTTGATAAGGTGTCACACATGAGGCTGCTTAACAAGATAAAATTCTATGACATTACAGGAAAGATATTGGCATGGATAGCGGAGTGGCTGACACGCAGGAGACAATGAGTGGGAATGAAAGGGGCCTTTTCTGTTTGGTTGCTGGTGACTAGTGGTGTTCCTCAGGGGTCAGTATTGGGACCGCTACTTTTCACATTGTTTGTCAATGATATTGGAATTGATGGCTTTGTGGCAAAGTTTGCAGATGATATAAAGATGGGTGGAGGGGAAGGTCGTGCTGAGGAAGCAATGCGATTGCAGTTGGAAGAATGGGCAAAAAAGTGAGATTGAATAGAGTGTTGGGAAATGTATGATAATGCATTTTGGTAAAAGGAACAATAGTGCAGACTATTATCTAAATGAGGAAAAGTTTCAAACATCAGAGGTGCAGAGGGACTTAGGAGTCCTTGTGCAAGACTCCCAAAAGGTTAATTTACAGGTTGAGTCTGTGGTAAAAACTGCAAATACAAAGTTGGCATTTATTTCAAGGGGAATAGAATATAAAAGCAAGCTGAGGCTTTATAAGACACTAGTCAGGTCGCACTTGGAGTATTGTCGACAGTTTTGGAGCCCATATCTCAGAAAGGATATGTTGTCATTGGAGTGAGTCCAGAGGAGATTCACGAGGATGATTCTGGGAATATGTGGTTGGCAGCTTTGGGCCTATATTCACTAGAATTTAGAAGAATGCGTAGGGATCTCATTGAAACCTATCGAATGTTAGAAGGACTAGATAGGGTGGATGTGGAGAGGATGTTTCCTATGGTGGGGGTATCTAGAACTATCAGGTACATCCACAAAATTGAGGGGCAACCCCTTAGAACAGAGATAAGGAGGAATATTTTTAGCAAGATAGTAGTAAATCTGAGGAATGCTCTGCCACAGACTGTGGTGGAGGCCAAGTCTATCCGTATATTTAAGGTGAAAGTTGATCTTTTCTTGATCGGTCAGAGCATCAAAGGATATGGTGAGAAAGCAGGTGTGTGGGGTTGAGTGGGATCTGGGATCAGCCATGATGGAATGGCAGAGCAGACTCGGTGGGCTGAATGGCCCAATTCTGCTCCTATATGTTATGGTCCTGTGGTGTTAATATTGGTGCCCCTCTGGTTCAGATGCAACCCGACCCTTTCATACAGGTCATACCTCCCCCAGAAGAGATCCCAATGATCCAATAACCTGAGGCTCAGCCCCCTGCACCAGCTTCTCAGCCACGCATTTATCTGCCAAATCTACCCTGACTAGCACGTGGCACAGGTAACAATCCAGAAATTACCATCCTTGAGATCCTGCTGCTCAGCTTTCTGTCCAGCTCACTGAATTCTCTCTTCAGGACCTCTTTGCTTTTGCTTCCTATGTCATTGGCACCAATATGTACCAAGACATCCGGCTGCTCTCCCTCCCTCTGTAAAATGCTGTGGACATGATCTGAGATGTCCCTGACCCTGGCACCTGGGAGGCAACATACATCTGGATGTCTCATTCATGTCCACAGAATGTCCTGTCTGCTCCTCTGACTATTGAGTCCCATATCACTACTGCTCCCCTCTTCTTCCTGTTCACCTTCTGCACCACGGACCCATGCTCAGTGCCAGTGACCTGGTCTCTGTGGCTTTCCCCTGGGAGGTCACTCCCCACAACAGTATCCAAAATTGTATACTTATTTTTGACGGGAATAGCCACAGGGGTGCTCTGTGCTAACTGCCTGTTCACATTTCCATTTGTCCTGACAGTCACCCCGCTACTCGCCTCCTGCAACTTTGGAGTGACTACTTCCCTGTAACTCTGATCAATTATATCCTTGCTCTCCCATACAAGCCAAAGGTTTTCCAGCTGCTGCTCCAGATCCCTAACACGGTCTTCAAGAATCTGCAGCTGGATGGACTTTACGCAGGTGTAGTTCCCTGGGAGATTCTGGGTCTCCTAAGACTCCAACAGCTGGCATGAACAATGCATATAGCCATTTACTACACTGAGTATAGCAAGAGATTGAAAAAAAAAGAGGACCTTAACAGAAACTTACCAAGAGTTAACTCCTCTTCCGAGCCAAAGCCCGACGCCCTTACTCTCACCACTGGCCTACTCCTAACAATGGCCACCCCTCTTGTCCCTTCTGTACTTCCATTTAATACGCTGTGCTGTGCTCTGCTCCCACCATGGATTGGGCCTCTGGAATGTCCGAAAGCCCATGAAGCTCTCCTTTAAAACAAACGTTGCCGACCTGCGGGAAACCTCTGCTGTGCTCTGCTCCCACCACAGCTGGGCCTCCAGAGCTGTCTGCTGTGTCTCTGTATCATAGCAGTAACTACTTTCAAGTGAACAGACACATAAGTAAAAATCCATCTCTTTGACCTCACTTGACATGTATTTCTTGGGGCACCACTGCCATGATGGAATGGCAGGTCAGATGGGCCAAGTGGCCTAATTCTGCTCCTAGATCTTATGGAATATCTGTGATTGGGTAGAGACTAAAAGAATCTAGATGGCATCAATGATATTGATGCCATCTGAGTTGATAGTGGTGATCACAGCTTATTGGTCTAGAAGACATGTGAACGGAGACAATGAGTGGGACAGAGAAGGAAAAAATATAATGCTGGAAATAAGAACTGTAAAACTTGGTGATTGCTGAAAAAAACAGCAATGAAAGAGAATGCTCGATTACTCAGAAGGCTAGGTAGCATCTGTGGAAAGTGAACCAGAGCTAATATTATATGACAAGAGGCTAGTTCTGATACAAGCAGGAAAAGCTAGTTATCAGAATGTTTGAATTCACATGTTCTGCTTGGGTTTCGGATCTCTGGTATCAGTGCAGGTTCATTTGTCTGTAAATAGAATACTCCATTATTAGATGCACTTTGACAGACTCACCCAAATCAATTCTTCCTTCTTTACTTTATGGAACATCATCTGATTGACATTCCTTCGCTGCATTACAGGTGAGACAAGGAGATCAGAGGACCAGTTGTTCCGAATGATAATCAAGTTGGACTTCTCTGGAAATGAAGGAGAAAGAAAGATAATGATCCAGTCTGGAGTAACAAGGGGTTACAGGAGCTCTGCTAGAAGAGCTTGTCCACCACATGACATTCTTGAATCTCAATCATCAACCAGTGTACCTTGATTTTCTGTTTGTGCATTTCACGTTAAGAAGAACACGTTAGTCCTGAATTCTTACATTTCACATTTATAAACTTCACACACAATAGTAGATTTGCCTGTAAGTGGCCTCAGTGTACTTTTGCATGTCCTGTCTTATATTGAAACTAGCCTTCAACTGAATTCAGGACTTAATTTTCTAAAATTCTTTATCCCTTTCCATAACTGCCTTGAAACTTGGAAGATAACGGTCACACAGGCCCAGATGGACTGAAAAGACAGGGTTAGCAGGCCAGTCAGCATCTATGGAAATGAGTACAGTTGACATTTTGGGCCGAGACCCTCCATCAGGACTGGAGTGAAAAAGAAGAGGAGTCAGAGTAACTTTCCCATTGATGGCAATAACGTTCCCAGCTGCGTTATATAAGGTTAGGTCCAGTACTTCCCCTCATCTAGTTGGAAAATCTACATACATATGGACTCAAAAACCTCTCTTGCACTTTAAATGCTTGACACTAAAACAGCCATAGTTAATGTAGGAGCAGCTGAAATCCATGAGTACAGAACTCTTATACCCTCATACCTCCTTGTGATTTGTTCACATTTTTGTGTCTCTCTTCCAGCTGCCTATTGCCTTTTGGGATGTCTGCATGTATACCCCTTCCAAAGTGATTGCCTATTTTTGTTCCTAGATATTGCATGTGGGAGATTAGGGACCTCTCCCATGGGAGATGTGGGCAGTGCACCCTGTGGGAGATGTGGGCGGAGCCCCTTTGGGAGACATGGGCGTGGCCCCCCCACCCCATGGGAGACATGGGCCAGACCCTGGGGGAGATGTGGGAAGGGAAGACATGGGCGGGCCTGGCCCACCCCACCCCCTTGGGAAATATGGGCTGGGCCCACCAATGGGAGACATCAGTGGCCCCCCCACCCTGTGGGAGATGGTCTGTGTGAACTTTCTTGCCAAACTGCAGGAGGGGAGAGGAGGAGAAGATGGCGGCACAACGTGATGCGCGCGGCCACTCTGAATTGATATTGTATTTGTAAGTAGGTACCGTACACAATCCTGATTTGATGGAGACAGACATGAGAAGCACGGAGGAGAAACTTCTGAAATGCCTGTTTCGCTGCCGTTGCTACTGTGCGATCAAGAATCTCTGGAGGGGAAGGCCCCAAATCCTCGGCTTTGCCTATTGCTGGGGCCGGGGTCAAAGCGCTCGGCAGAGTTGGTGCTTGGTGTTGGAGGGCTGGTCGGAGGCTTGAAGTTTTCGGACGGACTCTAGAGTCGGCTGTGGTCGGGTGTTTCCAGGGTGCTGCATCGGCAAGTTTGCGGCGCCGGAGGTTGATGGCAGGAAGAGAGTTTCTCTTCCGTCTACCGTCTGCGTGAGATGATGGGACTTTCGAGAGACTTTGAGACTTTTTTTACCATGCCCATGGTCTGTTTTTTATCAGATTATAGTATTGCTTCGCACTGTTGTAACTATATGTTATAATTATGTGGTTTTGTCAGTTTTTTTTAGTCTTGGTTTGTCTTGTGTTTCTGTGATATCATTCTGGAGGAACATTGTATCATTTCTTAATGCATGCATTACTAAGTGACAATAAAAGAGGACTGTGTGTCCTCATAATCTAATCTAATCTAATCTAACCTCATTTGACCATAAAACCAGAAGATACAGGAGTAGAATTAGGCCATTTGGCCCTTCAAGTTTACTCCACCACTTCATCACAGCTGATCCATTTTCCTTTCCATCCCAATCTCCTGCCTTCTGCCCATATCCCTTCATTCCCTGATAATCAAGAATCTATCAACATGTGCTTTAAATATACCTAATAACTAGGGTCACAGATACACTACTCTCTGGCTGAAAATATACCAACTCATCTTCATTCTAAATGGATGTCTCTCTATTCTGAGACTGTGCCCTCTAGTCTTGATTCCCCCTCCATAGGAAACATCTTCTCCACATCCACTCAATCGAGGCCTTTTAACATTCGATAGGTTTCAATTTATTCTTCTGAGCTCCAGAGGGTACAGGCCCAATGCCATTAAACCCTCCTCATATGATAAGCTTTTCAATCCCAGAATCATTTTTGTGAACCTCCTTTGAACCCTTGACAACGTCAGCAAATCCTTTCTTAGACTACTCACATTACTCCAAGTGAGGCCTCACCAGCGTCTTATTACATTCTTGCTAACATTGCATTTGCCTTCCTCACTACCCATTCAACCTGCAAATTAACCTTTAGGGAATCTTGCACGAGGACTCGCAAGTCCCTTTCCACCTCAGATTTTTGAATTTTCTCTCCATTTAGAAAATAGTCTATACTTTTATTTCTTCTACCAAAGTGCATAACTACTTTGTCCGTTCTCCTAATCTGTCTAAATTCTTTTGTAACCTCTGCTTACTTAAAACTACCTGCCCCTCCACCTTCATATTGTCCGCAAACTTGCTCACAAAACCAACAATTCAATCATCTAAATCATTGGCATATAATGTATAAAGAAGTGGAACCAACACAGACCCCTGTGGAACACCAGTAGTCACTGGCAGCCAACCAAAAAAGGCTCCTTTTATTTCCACTCTTTGGCTCCTGCCAATCAGCCACTGCTTTATCCATGCGAGAATATTTCCTGTAATACCAGGGCTCGTAACTTGCTAAGCAGCCTCATGTGTGGCACCTTGTCAAAGACCTTCTAAAAATCCAAGTACACAGTGTCAACCATTTCTTCTTTGTCTATCCTGCTTATTATGTGTTCAAAGATTTCCAACATATTTCTCAGGCAAAATTTTCCCTTAAGGAAACCATGCTATCTTCAGCCTATTTTATTTGGTGCCTCCAAGTACCCTGAAAACATTTTTAACAATCAACTTCAATATTGTCCCGACCACTGAGGTCAGATTAACTGGCCTATCATTTCCTGTGTTCTGCCTCTCTCTCTCCTGCTCTCTCCCTTCTTGAAGAGCTCAGATTAGGATTGCGTTCCTCAGTGAAGAAATAGCAGAGCGAGAAATTAAATCCTCTCTGCCAAGGTGAGAATCCCATTCGTCTAACTTGTTGACCGATTTTTGGATCACTGACAGCTGGAGCTTTTTTTTCTTTCCTGGGCAGGTGGAACAAGTAACGCTGCTTTTGAATCTGGTAAAACACCCCAATGTATTTCACAGGATACAATTTACTCTTTGATACCAAACCTTCTGAAGGAGATATGAAATGAAATTAGGAATTTTTAACAGCCAAATTGAGTAGGGTGAGGAAGAGGCAGAGATAGAAACATAGAAACATAGAAAACATACAACACAATACAGGCCCTCCGGCCCACAAAGTTGTGCCGAGCATGTCCCTACCTTAGAAATTACTAGGTTTACCCATAGTCCTCTATTTTTTCAAGATCCATGTACCTATCCAAAAGTCTTTTAAAAGACCCTATCGTATCCACCTCCACCACCGTTGCCGGCAGCCCATTCCTCGCACTCACCACTCTCTGTGTTAAAAAACTTACCCCTGACATCTCCCCTGTACCTACTCCCCAGCACCTTAAACCTGTGTCCTCTTCTGGCAATCATTTCAGCCCTGGATAAAAGCCTCTGACTATCCACACGATCAATGCCTCTCACCATCTTATACACCTCTATCAGGTCACCTCTCATCCTCCGTTGCTCCAAGGAGAAAAGTTCGAGTTCACTCAACCTGTTTTCATAGGACATGCTCCCAAATCCAGGCAACATCCTTGTAAATCTCCTCTGCACCACATGGTTTCCACATCCGTCCTGCAGTGAGGCGACCAGAACTGAGCACTGTACTCCAAGTGGGGTCTGACCAGGGTCCTATATAGCTGCAACATTACCTCTTGGCTGCTAGATTCAATTCCACGATTGATGAAGGCCAATACACCGTATGCCTTCTTAACCACAGAGTGAACCTGCGCAGCTGCTTTGAGCGTCCTATGGACTCGGACCCCAAGATCCCTCTGATCCTTCACACTGCCAAGAGTCTTACCATTAATACTATATTCTGCCATCATATTTGACCTACCAAAATGAACCACTTCACACTTATCTGGGTTGAACTCCAGCTGCCACTTCTCAGCCCAGTTTTGCATCCTATCAATGTCCCGCTGTAACCTCTGACAGCCCTCCACAGTATCCACAACACCCCCAACCTTTGTGTCATCAGCAAATTTACTAACCCATCCCTCCACTTCCTCATCCAGGTCATTTATAAAAATCACGAAGAGTAAGGGTCCAAGAACAGATCCCTGAGTCACCAACCTCCATGCAGAATATGATCCGTCTACAACCACTCTTTGCCTTCTGTGGGCAAGCCAGTTCTGGATCGACAAAGCAATGTCCCCTTGGATCCCATGGCTCCTTACTTTCTCAATAAGCCTTGCATGGGTACCTTATCAAATGCCTTGCTGAAATCCATATACTCTATATGGATTTTCCTTCCTTCTTTTCCTGCTCTTCCTTCATCAATGTGTTTAGTCACATCCTCAAACAATTCAGTCAGGTTCATAAGGCATGACCTGCCTTTGACAAAGCCATGCTGGTTATTCCTTATCATATTATACCTCTCCAAATGTTCATAAATCCTGCCTCTCAGGACCTTCTCCATCAACTTACCAACCACTGAAGTAAGACTCACTGGTCTATAATTTCCTGGGCTATCCCTACTCCCTTTCTTGAATAAAGGAACAACATCCACAACCCTCCAACCCTCCGGAACCTCTTCTGTCCCCATTGATGATTTAAAGATCATCGCCAGAGGCTCAGCAATCTCCTCTCTCGCCTCCCACAGAAGCCTAGGGTACACCTCGTCTGGTCCCAGCGACTTATCCAACTTGAAAGAAATTCCGGGGGAACGCAATGAAGATCATGGCCCCTTACCTTTGGGTCTGGGTACACAGCAGGTCTTGAGTTCAATGCTGACTCCCTCTGATACAAGGCCAGTGCTCCGATAATAGTTCAGCAGACTCTTCAAACTCTCGAACTGCCGAGAAACACCAGCCAGAGAGTAGCTCTCCCCCTTGAGAATCAGGCAGTCCTTGTAATCCTTCCCAAATTCTGTCTGCAGAAAGTGAAAATTTTAGGAAAGGTGGTGTTATTTGGTGGTTATAACTTGTAAGGTCTCCCTCAAACAAAGACTGGATCAGGGATCACTGGTTATCTGTGAACTCTGACCCCAGAGTAAATTGCATGATTGTTTCCAACACAAATCACAACAAATGTGAAATCTGTCAACACCACGGTCTCATAAGACCATAAGATACAGGAGCAGAATTAGGTCATTTGGTCCAATGAGTCTGCTCTGCCATTTCATCACGACAGGCCCATTTCCCTCTCAGCCCCAATACTATACCAAATCCACATGACACAACTCCTCTGTCAGCATCACCGGGTATACTATACCAAATCCACGTGACACAACTCCTCTGTCAGCATCACCGGGTATACTATACCAAATCCACGTGACACAACTCCTCTGTCAGCATCACCGGGTATACTATACCAAATCCACGTGACACAACTCCTCTGTCAGCATCACCGGGTATACTATACCAAATCCACGTGACACAACTGCTCTGTCAGCATCACCGGGTATACTATACCAAATCCACGTGACACAACTCCTCTGTCAGCATCACCTGGTATACTATACCAAATCCACGTGACACAACTCCTCTGTCAGCATCACCGGGTATACTATACCAAATCCACGTGACACAACTCCTCTGTCAGCATCACCGGGTACATGAGACCAAATCCACATCACACAACTCCTCTGTCAGCATCACCGGGTATACTATACCAAATCCACGTGACACAATCCCTCTGTCAGCATCACCGGATATACTGTACCAAATCCACGTTACACAACT
This sequence comes from Mobula birostris, assembly GCF_030028105.1. Taxonomy (NCBI): domain Eukaryota; kingdom Metazoa; phylum Chordata; class Chondrichthyes; order Myliobatiformes; family Myliobatidae; genus Mobula; species Mobula birostris. Next base: position 410,561 of record NW_027274039.1, on the reverse strand, counting down.
CCTCTGTCAGCATCACTGGGTATACTATACCAAATCCATGCGATAGAACTCCTCTGTCAGCCTCAGCGGGTATACTATACCAACTCCACGTGACACAACTCCTCTGTCAGCATCACTGGGTATACTATACCAAATCCACGTGACACTCCTCTGTCAGCATCACCGGGTAAACTATACCAAATCCATGTGACACTCCTCTGTCAGTATCACCGGGTATACTATACCAAATCCACGTGACACTCCTCTGTCAGCATCACCGGGTATACCATACCAAATCCACGTGACACAACTCCTCTGTCAGCCTCAGCGGGTATACTATACCAACTCCACGTGACACAACTCTTCTGTCAGCATCACCGGGTATACTATACCAAATCCATGTGACACTCCTCTGTCAGCATCACCGGGTATACTATACCAAATCCACGTGACACAACTCCTCTGTCAGCATCACCGGGTATACTATACCAAATCCACGTGACACAACTCCTCTGTCAGCCTCAGCGGGTATACTATACCAAATCCACGTGACACTCCTCTGTCAGCATCACCGGGTACACTATACCAAATCCACATGACACAACTCCTCTGTCAGCATCATCGGGTACACTATACCAAATCCACGTGACACTCCTCTGTCAGCATCACCGGATATACTATACCAAATCCACGGGACACAACTCTTCTGTCAGCATCACCGGGTATACTATACCAAATCCATGTGACACAACTCCTCTGTCAGCATCACTGGGATTACCATTTGAAATCAGCACCAATGGTAGTACCATGTGAAATCCATGTGGCAGAACTCCTCTTTCAGCACTGCAGGGAATACCATGTGAAATTCATGTGACACTATTCCTCCGTCAACACAACAGGGAATGTCGTGTGATATCTATGTGACACAACTCCTCTGTCAGCAATACAGGGAATACTGTGTGACACAGATCCTATGTCAACGCCATAGGCAATACCATGCCAAATCCATAAGACCATAAAACTTTAAGGTACAGGACCAGAACTCGGTCACTTGGCCCATCGAGTCTGCTCCGCCATTGCATCATGGCTGATCCAGCCCCAGTGTTCTGCCTTCTCCCTGTATCCCTTCATGCTCTGACCAATCAAGAATCTATCAAACGTTACCTTAAATATACATAAAGACTTGGCCTCCACAGCTGCCTGCGGCAAAGAATTCCACAGATTTACCACTCTCTAGCTAAATAAATTCCTCCTATCTCCGATCTAGAAGGACGCCTGGCTATTCTGAGGCTGTGTCCTCTGTTCTTAGACTCCCCCATCATAGGAAACATCCTCTCCACATATGGAGCTTTGAAAAATAGAGGGCTATAGGTAACTCTAGGTAATTTCTAAAGTAAGTACTTGTTCGGCACAGCATTGTGGGTCGAAGGGCCTGTATTGAGCTGTAGGTTTCCTATGTTTTTTCTATGTATCTATCAAGGCCTTTCATCATTGTTACAATGAGGTTACCCCTTATTCTTCTGAGTTCTAGTGAATATAGGCCCAAAATCATCAAACAGACTTTATGTGACAAGCTATTGAATACTGGAATTATTTACATGAACCTCCTTTGAACCCTCTCCAGTTTCAGCACATCCTTTCTAAAATAAGAGGACCAAAACTACTCCAATTGAAGCCTCACCAGTGCTTTATAACGTCTCGACATTACATTCTTGCTTTTATATTCTAGTCCTCTTGAAATGAATGCTAACATTGAATTTGCCTCCCTCACAATACTCAACCTGCAAGTCAACCTTTAAGGAATCCTGCACAAGAACTCCCAAGTTCCTTTGCATCTCAGTTTTTTCTATTTTCTCTCCATTTAGAAAATAGTCAACCCTTTCCTTTCTTCTACCAAAGTGCATGACCATGCACTTCCCGACACTGTGTTCCATCTGCCACTTCTTTGCCCTTTCTTCTAATCTTTCTGAGTCCTTCTGTAGCCTCTCTATTTCTTCAATACTACTACCCCTCCACCTTATCTTCATATCATCTGCAAACAAAGCCATTAATTGCATCATCCAATCCTTGACATAAAATGTAAAAAGAATTGGTCCCAACACAGACTCCTGTGGAACACCCTTAGTCACCAGCAGCCAACCAGAAAAGGCTCCCTTTATTCCCACTCTTTCCATCCTGCCAATCAGATATTGCTTTATCCATGTTAGAATCTTTCCTGTAATACCATAGGATTGTATCTTGCCTCATGTAAGGCAGCTTGTCAAAGGCCTTCTGAAAATCTAAGCACACATCAATTGATTCTCCTTTGTCTATCCTGTTTGTTATTTCTTCAAAAGATTTGTTAGGCAAAATTTTCCCTTGCCTCCAAGTACCCTGAGACCTCATCCTTAATAATTGACTCCAACATCTTCCAAACCACCTAGGTCAGACTAATTGGCCTAAAGTTTCCTTTCTTCTGCCTCTCTCCCTTCTAGAGGAGTGGAGAAACATTTACAGTTTTCTAGAACCATTCCAGAATCCAGTGATTCTTGAAAGATCATTACTAATGCCCTCACTTCTCATTAGCTACCTCTTTCAGAACTCTGGGATGTGCACCATCTGGTTCAGATGACCTATCTACCCTCAGATCTTTCAGTTTCCCAAGAGCTTTCTCTCTAGTTGTGGTAACTTCACACATACCTAGAACTTCTGCCATACTGCTAGAGTCTTCCCCAGTGAAGACTAATGAAAAATACTTATTCAGTCCCCCCCAATACCTCTCCAGCATAATTTTCCAGATGTCCGATATCTATTCTCCATTCTCTTTTACACTTTATGTATCTGAAGAATCTTTTGGTATCCTCCTAATATTATTGGTTAGCTTACTTTCATATTCCATCTTTACTTTCTTAATTACTTTTATCATTACCTTCTGTTGGTTTTTAAACACTTCACAGTCCTCTAACTTCCCACTAGTTTTTGCTCTATTATATGCCTTCTCTTTGGCTTTTATGTTGGCTTTGACTTCTCTTGTTAGCCATGGTTTTGTCAATTTTCCTTTAGAATACTTCTTCCTCTTTGGGATGTATATATCCTGTGCCTTCCGAATTGCTTCCAGAAATTCCAGCCATTGGTCCTCTGCCATCATCCCTGCCAGTGTTCTTTTCCAGTCAATACTGGTCAACTCCTCTCTCATGCCTCTGTAATTCCCTTTATTCCAGTGTAGTACTGATACTTCTGAATTTAGCTTCTCCTCAAATTTTAGGGTGAATTCGATCATATTATGATCACCTGCCCCTAAGGGTTCTTTTACCTTGTCTCTAATCAATTCTGGTTCATTACACAGCACCCAATCCAGAATAGCTGATCCCCTAGAGGGCTCAACCACAAGCTGATCTAAAAAGCCATCTTGAAGGAACTCCGGAAATTCTCCCTCCTGGAATCCACCACCAATCTGATTTTCCCAATCTACCTGCATATTGAAATTCCTCATGACTATTGTAATATTGCCCTTTTGGCATGCATTTTCTATCTCACATTGTAATCTGAAGGCCACATCCTTACTATTGTCTGTATACAACTCAAATCAGGGTCTTTTTTACTCTTGCAGTTCCTTAGCTCTATCTATAATGATTCAACACTTTCTGACCCTATGTCACCTTTTAATTTCATGTAATACATCTTTTCTGTCAGCACCTTGGGGATTGTAGTGCCCAATCCACATCCCTTCACAGCACTGATTACCCAATACAAGCCTATCCCTGTTCTGCTCAACCATGCTCCTCCGTAGCCTATCTTCACCTGATCCCTGCTGTGTGAAGTGTCCTGGTTCATGCCCTTCAAACTTCAATTACTGCTTCCTCATCATCCCACATCGAAGAATTAAATAGCATAGAAAGAGGACCTCTCAATGAATCTCGTCCAAACCAACTGGAAGGCCTATCAGTGCTAATCCCATTTTCCTGCATTAGATCCTCTACTCCTTTCCTACCCAACTACCTGGTCAAATATGTTTTCAATATTTTAATTGCTTCTGCCTCTGGCAGTTCATTCTGATAAATGAACCCTCAGGACTCCTTTAAATTTTTCCCTTTAAACCTGTGCCCTCCAGTTGTAGATTCTCCTGTCTTGGGAAAAAAGGATTGTGACTATCTTATTTATGCCTTCATGATCAAAGGTCATGAACTTTGCTAGAAGGAATAAAGGTGTAGACTATTTTCTAAACAGAAAGAAAATTCAGAAATAGGAGGCACAAAGGGACCTGGGAGTCATTGTGCAAGATTGTCTAAAGGTTAACTTGCTGGTTGGATTGGTGGTAAAGAAGGCAAATGCAATTTTAGTATTCATTTTGAGAGAACTAGTATATGACAGCAAGGATGTAATGCTGTGGTTTTATAAGGCATTGGTCAGACCACCCTTGGAGTATTACGAGCAGTTTTGGGCCTCTTATTTAAGAAGGGATGTGCAGGCATTGGAGATGGTCCAGAGGAGGTTCACAAGGTTGATTCCGGGAATGAAAAGGTTAACGTATGAGGGGAGTTTGTTTCTGGGTCTGTACTTGCTGGTGCTTGGAAGAATGAGGGGCATATCATTGAAACCTATCAAGTATTCAAAGGCCTAGATAGAGTCGATGTGCAGAGGATGTTTTCAATAGTGAGAAAATTCAGGATAGAAGGCACACCCTCAGAACAGAAGAATGTCCCTCTGGAACAGAGATGAGGAAGAATTTCCTTAGCTGAGGGTGGTGAACATATGGAAGCCATTGCTAAATAAGGGTGTGGAAGCCAAGGCAGTGGCTGTATATAAAGCAGGTCCTGCTGAAGGGTCTCGACCAGAAATGTTGACTGTACTATTTTCCTTAGATGTTGCCTGGCCTGCTGAAATCCTGCAGCATTTTGTGTGTGTTTCTCGGATTTCCAGCATTGTGGGTATATATAAAGCAGAGGTTGATATGTTCTTAGTAAGGGTGTCAAAGGTTATGGGGAGAAGGCAGGAAAATGGGGTTAAGAGAGATAATAAATCAGACTCGATGGAATGATTGAGAAAATCGATAAGCCAAATGACCTAATTCTGCTCCTATGTCTTATGGTCTAATAATGTCATCCCTCAGACTTCTGCATTGCAGCGAGAATAAATCTAATATATCCAATCTCCCTTTAACCCTGTATTTCCGTCAACATCCTGGTATATCTCTCTGTACTCTCGATATTGTTGCCTATCAGAGCAAAGCATCTCCTGTAGATCTAACTCAGTTGCTACGGCTACAGTGCTGATCAAACGGCAGTGATGTCCACAGGAGAAAGAAGCTCCACGAATATTGATGATAGAGCTAACTGGAGAAAAGAATACATGGTATATCAGTCACAGTGGATTAAGAATGGGCACACATTAGGGAATATTGGTCTGATTTGTCTCAGTTGGCTTACTTCAACACAAACGGTCAGGAAGTACTTGTTGAAATCCTTGGGGCTGCAGCGCAGGATGTAAAGACCTTTCCTGTTTCGATGCTTCCTTAGCTTGGACACAGCAAAGTTGGAGCTGCCATGGAAGAAGAGAAAAACTTAGAATAAAAATAAATAAGTAATTGCATGGACCCTCCAAGAGCCAAGGTGGAGAACTTGATGTAGGGAGGTGAGGTGGAATTGTTACTACCAGACAGGCATAGTATGGCTACTTTTAATTGAGACAGAATGCCGTGAAGTTCAGATTCCCACATTACAAACTGCTTAAACCTCATTAACTTATCCTCCACTTCTGCTTTTCATCATTATCTGCTGCCAGAAACCAACAAGAATTTAGTTGTCTGGTTGTTCTTTCAGAGAAGGAACATACAGCACACAGGCAGAAGAGAATGCAGACATCTTTTGGTCTAATGAGTTCTTTAAGAAACTGGAGCACTCTCATTCCCAGAACATACGTGATTGGTCCATGACAATTGTCTTCAATGTGTTGCAGCAGTTTCGGGGGAGCCACTTCTTTGCAGAAATAATGGTGAGCATCAGCAGTCAGTCTGTAATAGCCATCAATCAGGGCGATGAAAGATAGAGCCTCTCTCAGAGTGGGAAACACTGCCTCCTGCAGGGTTGGAAGAGTGAGGTAACCATTAGATAGATGTGACAGTGACAGGCTGCCAATAGTCTGGAACACCAGAGTGAAACACACAATGCATTTCTATGTTTCTTTTTGTTGCAGCATAAATATAGTCCAGATATTGTGAAGGGTAACACCATTTCTCTAAGATTAACATCCAACACTTCCTCAACACCCACTACTCTCACCCCTCACAAAGAATTTCAAAAACAAAGTGACACTAGCCAGTGGTTCAAAATCAAAACAAATGCAAGTGCTGCAAATCTGAAATTAAAGCAGAAAATGCAATAAGTACTGAACAGACCTGGAAGCATTTGTGAAGAGAGGGAGATGTAGAGCTAATGTTTCACTTCATGCTCTCCCACCTCTTATCCCTTCACAATCAGTTTTCAACTGCTGAGTATTTCAAACACCCTTAATTTTAATTCAAACCTTACCCTGGTGTCCTGAGGTCAATAATTACTTCTTAATCAATGTTCATTATACAAATATGTGATATTATTACAGCAAATTTGTCTTGTAGAATCTTGCTGTGTCTGCTTTATCACAGGTAATATCCCATGTAATGTTCATAAGGTAGGTGAACAGATGTTCTGGGCTACAAACACCTTTCAGCAAAGAGTCATAGAATACTATGCAGAGCAGAGCAGACTCAATGGCCGAATAGCCTAATTCTGCTCCTATGTCTAATGTCTTACTACAGCACAGAAACAGACTCTTCTGCCCATATAGACAATGCCAAACCATTAATCTGTCTTGTCCCATTGAGCTGCACCCAGACCATAGTCCTCCGTACCCTTCCTATCCGTGTACCTATCCAAGTTTCTGTTAAATGTTCAGATTGAGCTTGCACACACCACTTGCACTGGCAGCTCGTTCCAGAGTCTCACCAGCTCTTGAGTGAAGCAGATCCCCTTAGGTTCCCCTTAAACATTTCTCCTTTCACCCTTTACTTTTGGTCTCCAGTTCTAGTCTCATCCAACTTCAGCAGAAAAAATCTGCTTGCATTTACCCTCCCTATATCTCGACAATTTTATATACTTCTATCAAATCTTCCCTCATCTTCTACATTCTAAGAAATAAAGTCGTATCCTATTCAACCTTTCCCTATAACCCAGATCCCCAGGCCACGAACTTATCAATCACCCCCGTACGTAAAGTCGCCCCTCACAGCTTCCTGCGGCAAAGAATTCCACAGATTCGCACTCTCTGGCTGAAGAAATTCTTCCTTATCTCCGTTCTAAAAGGATGCCCCTCTATTCTGAGGCTGTGTCCTCTAATCATAGACTCTTCCATCAAAGGAAACATCCTCTCCACACCCACTCTATCAAGGCTTTCACCATTCGATAAGTTCACCCCTAATTCCTCTGAATTCTAGTGAAAACAGGCCTAGAGCAATCAAGCACTCTTTATCTGACAAGCCACTCAACTCCAGAATCATTTTTGTGGATCTCCTTTCAACCCTCTCCAGTTTCAGCACATCCTTTTAAAGATACTTTTGCTCTTAATATATCTATAGGAGCCTTTAGGATTCTCCTTCACCTTGTCTTCTAGAACAACATCAATCCTTTGATCCCTCCCGATTTCATTTTTAAGTGTTCTCTTGCATTTAATGTAACCCCACTTTTTAAAAAAGGAGGGAGAGAGAAACCGGGGAATTATAGACCGGTTAGCCTAACGTCGGTGGTGGGGAAACTGCTGGAGTCAGTTATCAAAGATGTGATAACAGCACATTTGGAAAGCAGTGAAATCATCGGACAAAGTCGGCATGGATTTGTGAAAGGAAAATCATGTCTGACGAATCTCATAGAATTTTTTGAGGATGTAACTAGTAGAGTGGATAGCGGAGAACCAGTGGATGTGGTATATTTGGATTTTCAAAAGGCTTTTGACAAGGTCCCACACAGGAGATTAGTGTGCAAACTTAAAGCACACGGTATTGGGGGTAAGGTATTGATGTGGATAGAGAATTGGTTAGCAGACAGGAAGCAAAGAGTGGGAATAAACGGAACCTTTTCAGAATGGCAGGCAGTGACTAGTGGGGTACCGCAAGGCTCAGTGCTGGGACCCCAGTTGTTTACAATATATATTAATGACTTGGATGAGGGAATTAAATGCAGCATCTCCAAGTTTGCGGATGACACGAAGCTGGGTGGCAGTGTTAGCTGTGAGGAGGATGCTAAGAGGATGCAGAGTGACTTGGATAGGTTGGGTGAGTGGGCAAATTCATGGCAGATGCAATTTAATGTGGATAAATGTGAAGTTATCCACTTTGGTGGCAAAAATAGGAAAACAGATTATTATCTGAATGGTGGCCGATTAGGAAAAGGGGAGGTGCAACGAGACCTGGGTGTCATTATACACCAGTCATTGAAAGTGGGCATGCAGGTACAGCAGGCGGTGAAAAAGGCGAATGGTATGCTGGCATTTATAGCGAGAGGATTCGAGTACAGGAGCAGGGAGGTATTACTGCAGTTGTAGAAGGCCTTGGTGAGACCACACCTGGAGTATTGTGTGCAGTTTTGGTCCCATAATCTGAGGAAAGACATCCTTGCCATAGAGGGAGTACAAAGAAGGTTCACCAGATTGATTCCTGGGATGGCAGGACTTTCATATGAAGAAAAACTGGATGAACTGGGCTTGTACTCGTTGGAATTTAGAAGATTGAAGGGGGATCTGATTGAAACGTATAAAATCCTAAAGGGATTGGACAGGCTAGATGCAGGAAGATTGTTCCCGATGTTGGGGAAGTCCAGAACGAGGGGTCACAGTTTGAGGATAAAGGGGAAGCCTTTTAGGACTGAGATTAGGAAAAACTTCTTCACACAGAGAGTGGTGAATCTGTGGAATTCTCTGCCACAGGAAACAGTTGAGGCCAGTTCATTGGCTATATTTAAGAGGGAGTTAGATAGGGCCCTTGTGGCTACAGGGATCAGGGGGTATGGAGGGAAGGCTGGTGCAGGGTTCTGAGTTGGATGATCAGCCATGATCATAATAAATGGCGGTGCAGGCTCAAAGGGCTGAATGGCCTACTCCTGCACCTATTTTCTATGTTTCTATGTTTCTTATTCTCAAGTTCCTCATTTATTTCCACCTACTTAAACCTGTTATATACCTCTTTATTTTTCTTAGCCAGGGTCCCAAAATCTCTTGAAAACCAAAGTCGGCTGGGGTGATATACTGCATCTGGTGCTCCCGATGTGGCCTTTTATATATTGGCGAGACCCGACGCAGACTGGGAGACCGCTTTGCTGAACATCTACGCTCTGTCCGCCAGAGAAAGCAGGATCTCTCAGTGGCCACACATTTTAATTCCACATCCCATTCTCATTCTGACATGTCTACCCACGGCCTCCTCTACTGTAAAGATGAAGTCACACTCAGGTTGGAGGAACAAGACCTTATATTCCGTCTGGGTAGCCTCCAACCTGATGGCATGAACATCGACTTCTCTAACTTCTGCTAATGCCCCACCTCCCCCTCGTACCCCATCCGTTATTTATTTTTATACACACATTCTTTCTCTCACTCCCTTTTTTCTCCCTCTGTCCCTCTGACTATACCCCTTGCCCATCCTCTGGGTTCTTCTCCCCAGACCTCCTGTCCCATGATCCTCTCATATCCCCTTTGCCAATCACCTGTCCAGCTCTTGCCTCTATCCCTCCCCCTCCTGTCTTCTCCTATCATTTTGGATCTCCCCCTCCCCCTCCCACTTTCAAATCTCTTACTAACTCTTCCTTCAGTTAGTCCTGACGAAGGGTCTCGGCCCGAAACGTCGACTGTACCTCTTTCTAGAGATGCTGCCTGGCCTGCTGCGTTCACCAGCAACTTTAATGTGTGTTGCTTAAATTTCCAACATCTGCAGAATTCCTGTTGTTTGCGTTTTTTAAACCCGTTACACTTGTCTTTTATTCTGACAGGAACATACAAGTACTGTGCTCTCTAAATTTCACTTTTGAAGATCCCCCACTTACCAAATACACCTTTGCCAGAAATTAACCTATTCAACTCCACACTTACGTTTCTGATATTGGCCTTTCTCCAATTTAGAATTTCAACCGGAGGACCAGACCTATCCTTTCCCATCATTACATTGAAACTGATGGCATTATGATCACTAGATACAATGTGTCCCCCTACACAAACTTCTGTTACCTTCCCTGTATCATTCCCAAATAGGAGATCTAGTATCGCACTCACTCTAGTTGGGCCCTCCATGTACTGAATAAGGAAACATTCCTGAAAACATTTCACAAACCCTTTCCCATCCAGCACTTTCACAGTTTGAGAGTCCCAGCCAATATGTAGAAAATTACAATCACCTACTATCATAACCTTACACTTCTTGAAACAGTCTGCAACCTCTCTACAATTTGTTCCTTTGAATCCCACGGACTGTTGGGTGGTCTATAATATAATTCCATTCACATTGTCGTACCTTTCTTATTCCTCATTTCTACCCATAAAGCCGGGAGCAGGGAGAAGATGGCGGTGCGACGGCAGCGCGCGCGGCCACTTTGGTGGTGATGTCTGTTATCTGTCAAGTAGGGGACCGTGCACAATTCTGATTTGATGGAGACAGACATGAGAGCACAGCGGAACATCTGGAAAACTTCTGAAATGCCCGCTTTGCTACCGCTGCTACTGTGTGGTAGCCGGAATCTCCGGAGCTGAAGGCCCCGAAATCCTCGGCTTTGCGTGTTTCAGCGGCCGGGGAGAGGTCGACGGCGCTCGGCAGAGGATGGCGCTCGGGAGGCTGTATCGGAGAGGCTAGTCAGGAGCTCGAAGTTTTCCGATGGATGGACACAGTGTCGGCTGGGGTCGGCTGCTTCCAAGGTATCGGCAAGTTGACGGTGCCTGGAGGTTTATGGCAGGGAGTTTCTCCCTTTTGCCACTGTTATCGGGGACTCGGGAGTCGATCGACTCGGGACTTTGAGACTTCCTTTTACTGTGCCCATGGTCTGTTCTTTATCAAATGATGGTATTGCTTTGCACTGCTGTAACTATATGTTATAATTATGTGGTTCTGTCAGTGTTAGTCTTTGGTCTGTCCTGTTTTCTGTGATATCACTCTGGAGAAACATTGTATCATTTCTTAATGCATGTATGCATTTCTAAATGACAATAAAAGAGGACTGAGTGTTCTCATAATCCACTCTAAAGCTTCACGAGATTAGTTATCCAGTCTGTCCTGTCTGAGCACTGTCATGACATTTTCCAGGACTAGTAATGCCACCCCACCACCCTCCCCCATCCCTCCCTCTCTATCATGTCTAAAACACTAGAGCCCTGGAACATTGGGCTGCCAGTACTGCTCCTCCTGCAACCAACTCTCACTACAATATCATCATTCCATGTGCTGATCCACACCCTGAGCTCACCTGCCTTTCTGACAATACTCTTGCATTGAAATATACACAGCCCAGAAAATTAGTCCCACCATGTCCAACCCTTTGATTCCCTTTGACTCTTGTTCAAACCTCCCCACTACCCCCCCATGCAACACTAACAAACCTTTCTGCTAGGATGTCAGTCTCCCACCAGTTCAGGTGAAACTGTCCCTTCTATACAGGTCCCACCTTCCCTGGAAGAGAGCCAAATGATCCAAAACTCTGAATCCCTCCCTCCTACATCAACTCCTTAGCCATGTGTTAAACTGTATAATCTTCCTAGTTCTGGGCTCACTAGTACCTGGCATGGGTAGCAATCCTGAGATCACAATTCCCTCTTACCCTTGACATTGTTACCAATGTACACCACAACCTCTGGCTGCTCTCCCTTCCACTTAAGAATGCTGTGGACTCAATCAGAGATGTCCCTAACCTTGACGTCCAGGAGGCAACGTACCATCCAGGAATCTCATTCTCATCAACAGAACCTCCTTTTTGTTCCCCTACACAACGAATTCCCTATCACCACAGCTCGCCTCTTTTCCCCCCTTCTTTTCTGAGTCACAGAATTAGGCCCAGTGTCAGAAACATGACCACTGCAGCTTTCCTCTTTTGGTCATTCCCCCTCACTTCAAAAATACACAAAGTGATACTCCTGACGGTTACCCACTTACCTGTGTCCTGCATCTTGGGTGTAACTACCTCCCTATATCTCCTGTCTATCAATCCCTCAGCCTCCTGAAAGATCCAGAGTTGATCCAGTTTCAGCACCAACTCCTTAACGTGGTCTGTTAGAAGCTGTAGCCGAATGAACTTCTCGCAGGTGTAGTCATCGGGGACACTGGAGGTCTCCCTGCTTTCACACATCTTCCATGAGGAGCATTCCACTATCCTGCCTAACATCCCTACTGGTCTAAATGTGCAATAAGAAAGAAATAAAGTAAGAATAAATAACAAAAATTATTCTAACTATAGCCTGCGCCTCTCCTTGCTGAAGCCTCGATGAGCAAAAGCCACAACTCCCCACACTAACTCCTGCCCACTCACTCAATGGCCATTCCATTTAAATGCAACTTCTTTCTATTGGATCTTGTCAAGTGCCTAATTATGCACAATCCAATATTTCCTTACCTGTATTATGCAGAAACTAACCTATAAAATTTGATTGTGTCTGACTCACAAGGTATTCTCTATGATAGATCCAAAACCTTCAAGTTGTTCTGCAGCTATTGGAACACACATGTTGATCCAGATTTCTGACATCTGCAGAACTCCTTGTGTTTCTGTTATGTTTAAATTGGTTCCTGGTTGGGACATTGAAGGTTTGGGTCTCTCATATAGAATACTTTGCCATTCAGGAAAACAAAGAGTTGACATTCCAGGCTGAATAAATTTAAACACTTTCTTTTTTAAGCTTTTATGCAATCATCCTTATCCAATATATTACTTTCACTGTAAAAATTTTTCAATGACCTCATAACTGGGAGACATATTATCTTCCCTCACCCTAACTTTTGAAACTTGGCATACATATTTATTTACATTATCTACAAACAATAGAGGACCCTGCAGGGATCAGTGCTGAGACTTCTGCTATTTGTGATATATATAAATTACTTGAATACAAATACAGAGAGGCTGCAGGACAATGTAGTGGATAGTGAGGATGGCTGTCAAAGATATACATCAGTTGGAGGGAAGGATAGAGACGAAAGTGGGAAGGTGATAGGTGGAGGCAACGAAAGGGTGCAGCTCGAGGAATCTGTTAGGAATTGAAGGTGGAGCATGGAATCAAACAAGGTAGGTGGGGAGCTGTCCCAGTGGGTCCCAGGTGCCCCAGGTGCCCTCACTTTGTAGGTGGAGGGGAGAAAAACAATGTTATTAGGGGTAGCAGGAGTGTTGGAGGAACTAAGTTGGACAGGAGAAGGGATAATACTCAACAGAGGGGGAGCAGGTTGAACTATGCAGAGCTAAAACTTGAGAACTCCCTGCTCTGGATTCCGTAACATTACCTGTACTACAATGAGAAGCTCAGTTTCATGTCTAATGGAAAGAGCACCTTTGACAGTGTCATTCTCCCTCGGTGCTGCTTAAGGGCATCAGTGTGATCCTAGGACTACAGGCAGGACTTGTGGATCCCCAGGAGAGCATGTCATATACTATCAATACAGACACTCACAGCTTATTCTAAAATAACTATACACTTGATCCTCTATTTAAATCTCTCAACAGTCTGCATTCAATATGGGAAAAAAGACTTTAATTAAACTTACCAAAACCTCGTTGTCTTGTTTAGTAAGTGTGACAATTCGACTTTCTTCTAAGACATAATCTCGGCTAGCCTGCTTGAGAGTGATGTCAACAATCTCTGGAAAGTCACAGAAGGACTGCCATTGCTAAACAAGAAGGTAAATCAGAGAGAGAAGCTCTTTACACCTCTTTTCAGGCATGAATTAAAGCTGATGTATTGAAAATGCGACTTCGCTAATAAATCTTACATTAATTCTCAGCTAAGAATTTTTGTGCCACTTACTGAAGCATATGCATATCATTCATTCTTGTGATTTTTGTGTCTTTGGAACGCTGTGTTCAAAATATCTTTCTGAGAAGCTGCAGAATGTCATGGGGTGGGAGCAACAGGAGCTGCCCACACCCAAGTCCATCAATGACTGAAATTCACTTCCATTGGATGATTGATATCTAACTCAAATCCTTCTACAGTCCTTAAGCATCAATTCAAGTTATCACAAAATGTCAACTTAGTGTCCATCTCAAAGTTAGGATACTGAATCAGAGGGACATTAGGACCACATGTGTCCTTTGTTTCATGGAATCCTGGTTAACCCCTTTCGTACTGGATGCAGCGATTCAGATCGACGGGTTTACTACACATAGTCAAGATAGATCTATAAAGTCTCTCAAAAGCACAGGTGGAGGATTATGCCCCATATTCAACTCCTGTTGGTGCACAAATATATGAATGCTGATCCATTTCTGCTCACCCGACCTGGAATATCTAGCCGTTAAGTGCTGTCCGTCTTACCTACCATGGGAGATTTCCGGGATCATTTTGGTAACAGTATGCATTCCACATGAAGGTAGAGCCATAGATGTAGTGTATATGGATTTTAGCAAGGCATTTGATAAGGTACCCCATGCAAGGCTTATTGAGAAAGTAAGGAAGCATGGCATCCAAGGGAACATTGCTTTGTGGATCCAGAACTGGCTTGCCCACAGAAGGCAAAGAGTGGTTGTAGACAGGTCATATTTTGCATGGAGGCCGGTGACCAGTGGTGTGCCTCAGGGATCTGTTCTGGGACCCCTACTCTTTGTGATTTTTATAAATGATCTGGATGAGGATGTGGAGGGATGGGTTAGTAAATTTGCTGATGACACAAAGGTTGGGGGTGTTGTGGATAGTATGGAGGGCTGTCAGAGGTTACAATGAGACATAGATAGGATGCAAAACTGAGCTGACAAGTGCCAAATGGAGTTCAACCCAGATAAGTGTGAGGTGGTTCATTTTGGTAGGTCAAATATGATGGCAGAATACAGCATTAATGGCAAGACTCTTGGCAGTGTGGAGGATCAGAGGGATCTTGGGGTCCAAGTCCATAGGACACTCAAAGCTGCTACGCAGGTTGACTCTGTGGTTAAGAAGGCATACGGTGCATTGGCCTTCATCAATTGTGGGATTGCGTTTAAGAGCCGAGAGGTAATGTTACAGCTATATAGGACCCTGGTCAGACCCTACTTGGAGAACTGTGCTCAATTCTGGTTGCCTCACTACAGGAAGGATGTGGAAGCCATAGAAAGGGTGCAGAGGAGATTTACAAGGATGTTGCCTGTATTGGGGAGCATGCCTTATGAGAATAGGTTGAGTGAACTCGGCCTTTTCTCCTTGAAGCAATGGAGGACAAGAGGTGACCTGATAGATGTGTACAAGATAATGAGAGGCATTGATCATGTGGATAGTCAGAAGCTTTTTCCCAGGGCTGAAATGGCTAGCATGAGAGGGCATATTTTTAAGGTGCTTGGAAGTAGGTACAGACGAGATGTCAGGGGTAAGTTTTTTTCACGCAGAGAGTGGTGAGTGTGTGGAATGGGCAGCGGTGGTAGAGGCAGAAATGATAGGGTCGTTTAAGAAACCCCTGTATGGATACATGGAGCTTAGAAAAATATAGGGCTATGTGTAAGTCTAGGTAGTTCTAAGGTAAGGACATGTTCGGCACAGCTTTGTAGGCTGAAGGGCCTGTATTGTGCTTTAGGTTTTCTGTGTTTCTATGTTTCACCTCAGGCCAATATCAATCAGGCTTTAGATGATCTGAGCTATGGGATCAACATGCACGAAACAGGGCACCCTAAGGCTTTCATCATCATATTGGGGGATTTTAACCAGGCCAGTTTGAAAAAATCACTAAGCAATTATCATCAACAGATCACTTGCAATACTAGAGGAAACAAAACACTGGACCACCACCATGAAGAATGCCTACTGTGTTATTCTACGCCCTCACTTCGGGAAGTCTGATCACCTGGCTGTACTTCTACTCCCTGAGTATAGACAGAGACTGAAGACTGCAGCACCAGCAGTGAGGACCAAGAAGGTATGGACAAGGGAAGCACAGGAGTGCCTACAGGACCGCTTTGAATTGGTGGAATGGACTGTATTCAGGGATTCAATTTCAAATCTGGATGAGTATGCTGCAGTTGTTACCGACTTCATTAAAACCTGTGTGGATGAGTGTGTGCCTACAAAGACTTACTGTACATTCCCAAACCAAAAGCCATGGATGAACCAGGAGGTATATTGTCTGCTGTAGGCTAGACCTGTGGCTTTCAAGGCTAGCGACCCAGATCTGTACCAGAAAACCAGGTATGACTTGTGGAGGGCTATTTCAAGGGCGAAGGGACAATTACGAACAAAGTTGGAGGCGACATTGGATGTAGGACAACTCTGGCGGGGTTTGCGAGACATTACTTCCTACAAGGCAAAGCCAGACATGAATGGCAGCAATGCTTCACTACCATATGAACTCAACACCTCTGCGCTCACTTTGAAAGGGAGAATATAACCATGGCTGTGAAGATCTCTGCTGCACCCAGTGACCCTGTGATCTCTGTCTTTAAAGAGGGTGAACCCGACGGAGTACCTGGTGAGGCTCTGAAAACCTGTGCCAACCAACTGGTGGGAATATTCAAGGACATTTTCAACCTCTCACTGCTATGGGCGGAAATCCCCACTTGCTCCAAAAAGGCAACAATTATACCAGTGCCTAAGATTAAAAAAAAACTAGGTAATGATAGAGATCTAGATGATTCTAAGGCTAGCAGGAAGGAACTTAAGAATGAGATTAGGGGAGCCAGAAGAGGCCATGAGAAGGCCTTGGTGACCAGGATTAAAGAAAACCCCAAGGTATTCTAAGAGCAAGAGGATAAGATGTGAGAGAATAGGACCAATCAAATGTGACAGCACAAAACTGTGTATGGAACCTAAGGAGATAGCAGAGGTATTTAATGAATACTTTGTTTCAGTATTCACTGCAGAAAAGGATCCTGGTGATTGTAGGGATGATTTACAGTGGACTGAAAAGCTTGAGCATTGTCAGGACGCTGGAGCAGGGATCCAGTTGCAGACCTAGTTATTAATGTGAAATGCTTGCTCTGTTCCTCTTTCTCCACAAATATTGCCCAGCCTACTGAATATTTCAAACACTTTCTGCTTTTTGTTTTGAATTATATTTTCTGCGGATTCTGTTTTTGATTTTCAAGTTAAGAATGATGTTTGATTGTGAAGATATTGTGGGAGAATTTTTGAGATCAATGAAGAGTGAGGTAGAAGCAGATGTAAAGGGATCAAATAGAATGTGAAGATAAGAAATACAAAGGCAAATTCTAAAATAGAAGAATACCAAACTAAATGTTGCTATTTGGAAATTGGGAGGAATATAATTATTAATAGTGAATAATGAAATATCTGTCATTAAGAACTTTGCAGTAGGAGTGTGATTAGGAATTTAAGTGAAGAACATGGGAATTCAGGGTTACCCTCGCAGACTGAATTGAGTTGTTCTGTAAGACAGTTGCAGATTTGCATTTGGCTTATACATTGTAGAGGAGATCTCATAATTAGAAATGTAAAGCAATCTATTAAGACTTGATACTTCACTTAGAAAAAACTGTTTGGATCACTAGATGCTGAGCAGTAAAAGGACAGATTTTATTAAGAAATGCCAGGATGAGTATTTGAATTGCTTGGACATGGAAGGCTATGGATCAGGTGGTGGGAGATGGGACCAGTGCAGTCGGGTGTCCACTGGTGAGCGTAGATGTGTGGTTGAATAGCCCATTTCCAAGCTGCACAATTCTGATTCTATGTTTGATCCCTCTTCAGTGCTTGCAAGAAAGAAGGTGAGTGGTTGGTGGAGATGGAAGAGTGGACCAGGGAGTCATAAATGGAATGATCCCTTTGGAAACCTGAATACAGAGGGGAGGAAAAGATATATCTGGTAGAGGATTTTTTGAAGTAGACCACTATATATTGCGTCCACTTTCAATGTAGTCCATGTCAGAAAGAATATCAATGCCCTAAACAGAGTAGAGAGCTTTACCAGAAAAGAGTCCAAGCTGAAGACAGGGCAATAGAGCAGAAAAAGGGTTAATGAAAATATTTAAAGTTATGAAGGATTTTCACAAAATAAACAACCCCCTTAGTAGGAAGATTGGCAGCCACAGATTAAAGATAATTGGTGAAAAGAACACTAAGTACTGGTGTGGTGAAGATGAAGAGATATATTTGCACGCAGCAAACTACTATTATCTGGAATATATTTCCTGAAAGATTGGTGGAAACCGATTAGAAAGAAGGTTTGAAGTGCAAATTTTACTTTTTCCTTAACCATTAAGTGGACTGGTATCAGTACAATGGGTCAAATGATTTTTTCATTCACTGAGGTAAAGTCACCTGCTGCCCCTGACATCATGGTATATAGATAACTGGTCCTTTGATGTTACTTGGCAATGTTGTTTCTCCCTGCAGCTTTAGCCAGCCCAATGACCTGATGGTTACATTATGAGCCATCCGATCTAATTAAAGACAGAATCTCTCTTACCAACGATGACTACATTACACAGAAAATGAGCAAACCTCATCATCTTTGGTATTCCACTGGACTCCATGTTCTCCAGAGATGCAGATGAACTTGTATGTTGGGAGCACTTGATGATCCCATGTTTGATCTTTCACACAAAAGATTTCCTGAATGGGCATTATTTTCAAGTTTCCCATATCCAGGAGGTATTTCAGCTTTAGGCACCTGAGGTCAGTTTCGCAGTGGCTGATCTTCTTCAGAAACTTGTCAAACTTCCTTCTGATTCTCTTTCTCGTTACAAAGTTTTGCTGCTGGATCTGTTGACGGAGAGATGCTGGAATGCAGGACTTGTAACTTTAAATGGAATGAGAATGATTTGATTAGCACAGGGTTCAACCACTGTTGTGTTAGAGTTAGCCTTCTATCCCTTTTGATGGGAGACTCATAGAATCACTGAATACAACATGCAACTGGGTCCTTTCTGCCCACTGAATGTGATGCCTATCTATGCTTGCACCAATCCCACATCCCTTTACACCTTTCCAATTTACACACTGTATACCAAGTGCAAATGAGACTAACTTGGCTGTTGCCTGGAATGAATGGTTGTAGTTATAAGGAGAGGTTGAATAAACTGGGTTTATTCTCACTGGGCGTAGGAGACTGAGAGGTGTCTAGAACTAGAGAGAGAAGGTGAGGGGAGGAACATTTGAAGGAGATCTGAGGGGTAAGTTTTGTACAGAGGGAGGTGGATAAGCTGCCTGAGGCAGAGGCAGATAAATTTATAATGCTGCTTTTACAACAATATTTGGACAGATAGTTAAATTGAAAAGACATTGAGGCATAAGGGTTTAATGAATGCAAATGGGTTCACCCTAGTTAGACAACACAGTCAACATGGAGAAGATGGGTTGAAGGGCCACTCTCACTATTGCATGATTCTATTTGTCCAACCCTACTGCATCCACCTGCATTGCAATTTTCGGGCAGCTACGTACTTGCACACCGAAGTTCCTCTGTATATCAACACTCCTAAAGTTCCTACCATTTATTCAATATCCAATTTAACCAATTTCCCCCGGGATCAATAAAGTATGACTATGACTATGACTATGACTATGACTACATGCTCTACAATAATTTAACTTCCCAGAGTGTATTACTTCACTTTGAGAAAGTCCACCTGCCATTGCTCTGCCCAACTTCCAGGTGGGTGGTTAATGTTTCACTGTATTCTTCTCCTTCTACTTCACTATTTACAACTCTACCAATGTTCATGTCATCTGCAAACTTACTGATCAGACCACCTCACCCAAGTCACTGACATATAACATTACCAGCAACGAAATCTGTAGTACACCACTTGTGACAGACTTCCAGAGACAGAGTATCTCTGTCCAGAGATAGAGAGATATAGAGGCTTTTGATTGATAACAGAGTAGTCTTCACAGCTCCGATCAGATCTCTGAACAGCCATGAACCATTAAGCACTACATCAGTACTTCATTTTTTGCAATATTTATTTATTTTTCACATAGCAATTTTATATCTTTTCACTGTATGAACCCATGAACAGTACCTCACTCTTCCTCTTTTACACTATTTATTTATCTATGTATATATGTATAAACTTTGTAGTTATTTACCTGTCTTTCTATTTGTTTAGCAACTTACAGTAATTTGTTAAGCCTGCACTGTACAGTTGCTATAAATAGACACATTTCACGACTAATGTCAGTGACAATAAACCTGATTGATTCTAATTCTAATTTTGAAAGCATCTTATCCTATCTGGACACATCATGGCTTGGTATGGAAATTGCTGTGCCCAGGACTGCAAGAACTACAGAGAGCTGTGAACGTAACTCAGCACACCATGGAAACCAACTTTTCCTCCGTGGACTCTATCTATACTTTTTGCTACTTGTAGAAAGCAACCAGCATATTTAAAGACCCTGCCCATTCCAAACATTCTCTCTTCTCCCTTCTTCCATTAGAGAAAAGATACATAAGCCTGAAAATATGCTCCATCAGCTTCTACCTCACTTTTATAAGACTATTGAATGGTTCCCGAGTAAAATTGAAGCTTATTGTCCTTTATCTGTAATTCTTAGACTTTATTCTGCATTCTGTTATTGTTTTACCTTGTACTATGTGAATGCACTGTTGTAATGAATTGATCTCTATCAACAGTATGCAGGGCAAACTTTTTCACTGTGTCTTGGAACATGTGACATAAATAAACTAATTCCAGCTCCTTCCAGAATACTCTGACAACATCACCTACAAGGTCTTTCTTGCTCAAGTGTACATCCCATTCTTGCTCCCCTCTTAAATCGTCTGCACTATTCATGGGAAATTGACACTATAGACCATAGGACATAGGAGCAGAATTAGGCCAATTGCTCCATCGAGTCTGCTCTGCACAATCACATCTTACCTGATCTGCTCACAGATTTGTTGCAGACTCCACTTCTTTTCCTTTGCTATCCGCATTATGTCCAGTACAGCCATTCCCAAGCATTCCTCCTGCATCTGCAGGTCCAGTGGGACTTTAATGAGTCCAGTGACGAAGTCAGAGCGTGACTGAGGAGGAAACAGAGGAAGGTGTGATGAACAGAAGCCCTGGTTCCCGAGCCCCTGTGAGACATCCTGACTTCAGTCTTGTTGATAATACTTCATTTCTTCAATTCGTATTTGACTATAGTTTTAAATGCCGGATGTAAAGTGCAGCCTTTATTACACTTGCATCCAACTCAAACACTTTTCTTTTCAAATGTTCACCCTGCTAAGGCTGTTAAAGTGGTCATTACCTGAGCAAAGAGGTAGTCTATGACAGAGTAATCCAAGACGGTGCTGGTATACTCCTTCGTAAGACCGTAGCGGTAGGATTTCTTGCTGCCTTGGCCAAGCCAGTTAGGAAAGAAAAATCTAGGCAAGCAGAAAGAGAGACTGCCCATTAATATAACTGTGATAAAAAGGCAAATTTCAGAACCAAGTGGTGATGGTGTCTTGTGATCCTATTGATGCCCTTCAAAGGACACAAAAGTGGTCCTCGGTTTAAGATTCTTATGCTGGAGAAAGGCCAATTTTGATGACATCAGAAGGAATCTGACAAACATGTATTGGGATAGGTTGTTTTCTGGCAAAAATATGTTTGGTAAGGTAGGCCTTCTAAAGTGAAATACTGAGAGAAGAGAATCTATATGTTCCTGTTAGAATAAAAGGCATGGCTAACAGGTTGAGAAAACATTGGTTATCCAGGGATATTGAGGCCCTTGTGAAGGAAAAGGAGGTGCTTATCGGGTACAGACAGTGGAGATCAAATGAGGCACTTGAGGGGGTAGAAGAAATGGAAGGAGCACTTAACAGAATGGCTAAAAGAGTTTGCTTTGGCAAACAAAGTGAAAAAGAGTCCCAAGAGCTTTTGTTTGTTATATTAGGAGCACAATGAAAGCAAAAGACAAAATTGGGATCCTTGAAGATCAGCATAGTCATTAATAAATTGAATCAAAGAGATGGAGAAGATCTTAATTTTTTTTTGGCACTTGCATTTACTTGGGAGATAGAGGTGGAGTCTATAGAACTGAGGAAAAAGAATAGTGAGACAATGGAATATGGAAGAGGATGTGTTTACTGTCTTGAGGTGAATTAGGGTGGATAAGTTCTCAGGGCCTGATGAGGTGTCTCCTCAGACCTTGTGGAGACTAGTGCAGAAATTTCAGGGGTGCAGACAGCGATAATTAAAGCATCTTTAGCTGTGGGCGAGGTGCCGGAGGAACAGAGGATAGCTAATGTTATTCTTTTGCTTATGAAAGGCTGTAAGAATAAGCTGGGAAATTTTGGGCTGGTGAACCTGATGTCACGACTTACCTGAGGCGATATAGAAGGACCTGTTGTGTGCAGCCATCAACCTGGAAGATGTGGCTTGGAGGGAACCAGACTTTTATATCTTCCGTTGCGAGGGCAAAGAGACTGTTGTAGACTGGTAGAATTCCTGGGAAAACAGACATACTCAACTGGCAGTGAGAGACAGAGAACTAAGCATTAACACTTTGCTGCTAGAAGCAAGGGGAAGGTTCAAATTTCAAAGTGTATGACTCTATGATTCTATGAAAGGTGGGCAGAAGAATGCAAGAGCAGGAGTATACCACTTGTCCCTTGAAGCCTGACCATTCTCAGCATGATCATGGCTGATCTATTCTACAGCCCTCAATCCTCTGTATTTTCACTAATATATCTACTTCCACTTTAAATGAGCTAGCTTTCATGACTTTCAGGGAAAGAGATCAACAGTGATATGTTACCCTTTGCAAGAGGAAATATCTCAATTTTAAATGACTGGCTCATTACTTGAAACCATGTCCCCCTGTTTGAGATTTTCCCTTTAGTGAAACAGCTCGGTATCTACTCTGTCACATCCTCTTGGGATTTTAAAATCAACCCCTAATTTCCACCATAGCACTGGTGAATCAGATAACTTGCTGTGGGCTGCAAATAAAACTTCAAAATATACTTCTGAATTACTCTCATTGTAATCTACAGCCTGTAATTTCCCTTTAAGCAACATACTTTTGAACCATCTTAACGAACTAGTGATTTCACAGTCTTCCGAAGGACTTGGCACCCTTAACTCTCAAGCATGCAGGTACACCACCTTTAAGCTATGCCAGGAGTAGGGGAGGTCACCAAATCAGATGCAATTACTGAAAAATGAAACTTCCTCTACCCAGCATCTTGTTAGCAAATGTACAGTGCCAGAGAAGAAGATTGAGCACTCAAGGACAGGATTACTGTATTGACAGTAAATGAGGAATTGTTGTGTTCTGTGTTTCACAGAGACATGGCTCAGTTCAGACATTGGTAAGATCTGAAGGCTTCTCAATACACTGGATGGATGGGACTGCTGATTTACAGAAGACAAAAGATGGGGTCTGTGTTTCATGATAAATCCTTTGTGGTGTTTGAATGCAGTGGTCTTGTTACACACTTGTTCCCCCGACCTGGAACATCTGACGATGAAGTGCCAAACTTACCAAGAGAATTCTCCTCCATGATCGAGACCAGTTTACATACCATCAAAGGTAGATGTTAAACAAGCATACGATGTGTTGAATGGCACAATTAGCAAACAAGAAACACCCATACTGATCCCTTTCAAGTCATTGTTGGGAATGTCAATCAGGCTTGTTTAAAGAAAATTCTGCCCAATTATCATAAACATATAACCCGCAGCACCTGGAGCCCCAAAACACTCGACCACTGTTACCCTACAATTAGGTTACACTACCGTTTTATGCTCAGACTACATTTCAGGAAATCTGATCATTTAGCTCTACTCCTCCTACCTGCATACAGGAAGAGGCTAAAGAGCAAGGCCCAGAAATAATGACAACAAAGAAGTTGCAATGGGAGGCAGAGGAGTGGCTATGGGATTGCTGCAAATCAATAGACTGGGTGGTGTTTATAGACCAGTGAGTCTTACTTCGGTGGTTGGTACGTTGATGGAGAAGATCCTGAGAGGCAGAATTTATGAATATTTGGAGAGGCAAAATGTGATTAGGCACAGTCAGTATGGCTTTGTCAAAGGCAGGTCGTGCCTTACAAGCTTGATTGAATTGTTTGAGAATGTGACTAAACACATTGATGAAGGTAGAGCAGTAGATGTAGTATATATGGACTTCAGCAAAGCATTTGATAAGGTACCCTATGCAAGGCTTATTGAGAAAGTAAGGAGGCATGGGATCCAAGGGGACCTTGCTTTGTGGATCCAGAATTGGCTTGCCCACGGAAGGCAAAGAGTGGTTGTAGATGGGTCATATTCTGTATAGAGGTTGGTGACCAGTGATGTGCCTCAGGGTTCTGTTCTGGGACCTCTTCTCTTTGTGATTTTTATAAGTGACCTGGATGAGGAAGTAGAGGGATGGGTTAGTAAATTTGCTGACGACACAAAGGTTGGGGGTGTTGTGGGTAGTCTGGAGGGTTGTCAGAGGTTACGGTGGGACATTGATGGGATACAAAACTGGGCTGAGAAGTGGCAGAGGGAGTTCAAACCAGATAAGTGTGAGGTGGTTCATTTTGGTAGGTCAAATATGATGGCAGAATATAGTATTAAAGGTAAGACTCTTAGCAATGTGGAGGATCAGAGGGATCATGGGGTCCATGTCCATAGGACACTCAAAGCTTCTGTGCAAGTTTACTGTGTGGTTATGAAGGCATACGGTTCATTGGCCTTCATCAATTGTGGGATTGAGTTTAAGAGTTGAGAGGTAATGTTACAACTTTAAAGGACCCTGGTCAGACTCCTGGCACTGTGCTCGGTTCTGGTCACCTCACTACAGGAAGGATGTGGAAACCATAGAAAGGGTGCAGAGGAGATTTACAAGGATGTTGCCTGGATTGGGGAGCATGCCTCATGAGAATAGGTTGAGTGAACTCGGCCTTTTCTCCTTCGAGCGATGGAGGATGAGAGTTGACCTGACAGAGATGTGTAAGATGATGAGAGACATTGATTGTGTGGATAGTCAGAGGCTTTTTCCCAGGGCTGAAATGGCTAGCATGAGTTTTAAGGTGCTTGGAAGTAGGTAAAGAGGAGATGTCACGAATAAGTTTTTTACGCAGTGAGTGGTGAGTGCGTGGAATGGGCTCCCAGCGACTGTGGTGGAGGTGAATACAATAGGGTCTTTTAAGAGACTCCTGGACAGATACATGGAGCTTAGAAAAATAGAGGGCTATGGGTAAGCCTAGGTAATTTCTAAAGTAAGTACATGTTCGGCACAGCATTGTGGGCCGAAGGGCCTGTATTGTACTGTAGGTTTTCTATGTTTCTATGCCTCATCAGAGGGTCTGAATGAATACACCACGATTGTCATGGATTTATATAAACAGTTATAGGTGAGTGTGTCCTCACAAAATCTTGAAGTTTCTTCCCCAGCCAGAAGCCTTGGATGAACCATGAGATCCACAATCTGCTGAGGGCCATTTCAGCGGTACTCAGGTCTATCAACCGTTAAATACAAGAGAACCAGTTACAATCTCCAGAAAAGCCATCTCACATGCAGAGTGGAAATTCTGGACCAAATTTGAATCACTGAAGGATGCTTGATAGCTGGTACAGGACTTGAATGCTATCATCTCCTACAAATTGAAACCAAGCAAAATGTGTAACAAAAAATCTTCACTCCCAGATGAGCTCAATGCCTTTTATGCTCACTTTATCTATTAAAAACTAGAGGAACCATCACGAAGTTCTACTGCCTCCGATGACCCTGTGATTTCAGTCTTTGAGTCCAATGTGAAAACATCTTTCAGAAGAATGAACACATTGAAAGTGTCCAGCCCAGGCAGGGCGGCTGAGTACTAAAGATCTGCACTGATCAACTGGTTGGAGTATTCACCAATATCTTTAACCTCTTGCTTCGGTGGCCTGACGTACCCATCTGCTTCATGCAGGTTTCAATTATACTGGTGCCTAAGAAGAATGTGGTAATCTGCCTAAGGACGATAATGCAGTAGTACGTCCACTGTGCTGAAGTGCTTTGAGAGGTTGTTGGTGAAACATATCAATCCATTTCATTGGCTCTTCACTCAATGCTGGAACATCTGGACAGTGAAGATGCATACATCAGGATGCTCTTCATTGACAACAGCTCAGCATCCAATACCATCATCCCCTCAAAACAAATCATTAAGCTTCAAGTCCTTGGCCTCAATACCTCCTTGTACAACCGGATCCTGTCTTCCTCACATGCAGATCCCAGTCATTTCAGATTGGCAACAACATCTGCTCCACAATATCTCTCAGCACAAGTGCACCACAAGTTGTATGCTTAGCCCCCTGCTCTACTTGCTTTATATTGTGAGGCTAAGCACAGCTCTAATGCTATATTTAAGCATGACAATGACACCACTGTCATTGGCCGAATCAAAGGTGGTGATGAATATGCTTATAGGAGGGAGATTGAAAATCAGGCTGAGTGGTGCCACAACAACAACCTCTCACTCGATGTCAGTAAGACCAAGGAGATGACTATTGACTTCAGGAGGAGGAAATCAGAGGTCCATGAGCTAGTCCTCATCGGGGGATCAGAAGTGGAGAGGATCAGCAACGTTAAATTTCTTGACGTTACATTTCAGAGAACCTGTCCTGGGCCTGCACATAAGTGCAATTATGAAAAAAGCACGGCAGTGACTCTACTTCCTTAGGAGTTTGTGTAGATTTGGCATGACATCTAAAACTTTGACAAACTTCAAAAGATGTGTGGTGGAAAGTATATTGCATCACGAATATAGCCCAGCCTGTCATGGGTAAAGCTAGCTTCACCATTGAGCACATCTACACAGAGTGCTGTAGCAGGAAAACAGCATCCACCATCGAGGACCCATCCCAACCCCCCCTACCATCCAGCCATACTCTCTTCTCACTTCTGCGATCACGAAGAAGATACAGGAGCCTCAGGGCCCACAACACCAGGTTCAGGAACAGTTATTACCCCTCAACCATCAGACTCTTGAACCAGAAAGGATAATTTCACTTTCCCCATCACTGGCCTGGGCTCAAGGCCAGTTTATCTCATGTTCTTGATATTTATTGCTTGCTTGTTTGTTTGTTTATTTCTCTTTCTTTTTGTGTTTGTACAGTTTGTTCTTCTGTTTTGTACTTTGGTTGTTTTCCTGTCAGTTGCGTGTGGTCTTCCACTGATTCGACTGAGTTTCTTGTATTTACTGTGATTGCCCTCAAAAAACTGAATCTCACGATTGTGTATGGTGACCTAAATATACTTTGATAATAAATTTACTTTGAACTTTAAACTTCTAACCTCCAATGAGTACAGGCTCAATCTGGTAACTCTGTTTAATACACCAACCCCAACATCTTTTATGCACACTTTGAAAGGGAGAATAAAACCACACCTGTGAATCCTTGCAGCATTCGGTGACCCTGTAATCTTTGTCTTAGACACTAATGTCAGGACATCTTTCAAGAGGGTTAATCCTCAACAAGCCATCAGGTCATAATGGTATTCCTGGTATGGACATGAATACCTGTGCTAACCAACTGGCTGGAGTGCTCAAGGATATCTTCAATCTCTCACTGCTGCAATAGGAGGTTTCCATCTGTTTCAAATGGGTGACAATCATACCAGTGCCCAAGAACAGGAGGGTGAGCTGCCTTAAGTGCCCCAGTGGCACTCATGTCTCCTGTGTTGAAGTGTTTTGAGAGATAGCTCATGACCAGAACCATCTATTGCCCAAGCAAGGACCTGGACTGCAGATGCAATCTCACTGGCTCTTCACTCCGCATTGGATCACCTGGCCAATAGTAATATTAATGTCAGGCTGCTGTTCATTACAGCTCAGCATTCAACACAATCATACCCTCATTTCTAATCAATAAGCTCCAAAATCTGTGCCTCTGTACCTTCCTCTGCAACTAAATCCTTGACTTCCTTTCAGGGGTCACAGTCACTGTGGATCAGAAATAACATCTCCTCATTGCCAATCAGCACTGGTGTATCCCAGAGGTATGTGCTTAGCCCACTGTTCTAATCACTCTACACCCATGACTGTGTGGCTAGGCACAGCTTAAATACCACCTATAAATTTGCAGATGACACAGCTATTGTTGGCAGAATTTCAGACGGTGACAAGGAGGCGTACAGAAGTGAGATAGATCAACTTGTTCAGTGGTGTTGCAACAACCTAGCACTCAACATGAGTAAGATGGAGGAATTGATGGTGGACTTCAGGAAGGGGAAGTTGAGGAAGCACACACCAGTCCTTGTCGAGGGATCAGCAGCGGAAGGGGTAAGCACTCTCCATTTCCAACGTGCTGACATCCCTGAAGATCTTTCCTGGGCCCAACATGTTGATGCAGTTACACAGAAGGTACCACAGCAGCTATATTTCTTTGGGAGTTTGAGAAGACTTGGTAAGTCACCGAAGACTTGTAAATTTCTACAGATATAAACTGGAGAGCATTCTAACTGTTTGCATCACCGTCTGGTATGGAGGGGCACTGCACAGGATCAAAAAAAGCTGCAGAAAGTTGTAAATTCAGCCAACAACATCATGGGCACTAACCTCCCCAGCATTGAAGACACCTTCAAAAAGCAATGACTGAAAAAGGCAGCATCCTTCATTAAGGAACTCCCTCATGCAGGACATGCCCTCTTCTCATTGATACCATCAGGGAGGAGGTACAGGAGCCTGAAGACACACTCAACATTTTAGGAACAGCTTGTTCTCCTCTGCCATCAGATTTCTGAATGGACAATGAGCCTATGAATACTACCTCACTATTTTATTGTTCCCTTTTTGCATCACTTATATAATTAAATTATATATATCATCAAGTATATTGTCATTTACCTACATACATGCATATAATGTATATAACCATGTAATATATATAGAAACAAGACGTTTCTCTGAACCAGGGTGTAAAGCACTAGCACACATAACACATGATAACTTACAAAGGTAAGGATAAAATCTACAGATGAATCACACATAAATAACAAAGTAAAGTCCATTAATATTAAAAATTGTAAGGTAAGGAACAGATTAACCTGTGACACTTCAAATACAATGCAGCAGGGAGTTCAGAAGGCTAATGACCTGGGGAAGAAATTGTTTCTCATCCTTGTCTTTATGCATCATGTCTGATGGGAGAAAGTCAAAGAGGGTGCTGGGTGGATGGGTGGGATCCTTAATAATACTAAGGGCCCTGCATATGCAGCACTCCTGATAAACGTCCTTGATAGATGGTAGGGAGACACCTATGATCCTCTCAGCTATTGTCACAGTCCTTTGCTGGTACTTCTGGTCCAAAGCTCAACTGCTCCCATACCAGATGGAGATGCAACTTGTCAGGATGCTCTCAATGGTGCTGTCGTAAAACACAGTTAAGATGGTGGGGAGGGAGAGCCTTGCTTCCCTCAATCGTCTTAGGAAGTGTTGTGCCTTCTTGTTCAGGGAGGTGACATTAGGTACCAGATGAGGCCATCTATGGCTTTTTTTTATTATTACTGTAGCTATTGCACTGTACTGCTGCCACAAAACATCTAATTTCATGACATATGCCAGTGATATCAAACCTCATTCTCATTGTATTTCTGACAGCCTCTCAACCCAGGGAATTAGCCTAATGAATCTCTCTGGAATATTTTTGATTTGGATACATTCTTTCTTTGGTAAGGGACCAAAACTCACAAACACCCTGTACAATTATCACAATTGCTTTTCAAATGAGACCAATGTCCCAGTTACCTTCTTTTTACTGTACCTGCCTGCCAAAGTTTTGTGTGTCATGACCAAAACATCTAGATCCATCTGACCTGCACTCACTTGCAGTCTCTCTTTTCATTCCTTTCACTGAAGTGCATAATCTCATACTTTAAAGAGCAAGAAGTAAACCACATTCTGTAAAGTTTGGAAATCAAACAGATTTAGCAGATATACTGCGTCCGTTCTGTGAGTCAGCTGGGGTGATATACAGCGTCCGTTCTGTGAGTCGGCTGGAGTGATATACTGCGTCCGTTGCTCCCGCTGTGGCACTCTATATATTGGCGAGAACCCGACGCAGACTGGGAGATCGTTTTGCTGAACACCTACGCTCTGTCCGCCAGAGAAAGCAGGATCTACCAGTGGCCACACATTTTAATTCCACATCCCATTCTCATTCTGACATGTCTATCCACGGCCTCCTCTACTGTAAAGATGAAGCCACACTCAGGTTGGAGGAACAACACCTTATATTCCGTCTGGGTAGCCTCCAACCTGATGGCATGAACATTGACTTCTCTAACTTCTGTTAATGCCCCACCTCCCCCTCGTACCCCATCTGTTATTTACTTATATACACACATTCTTTTTCTCTCTCTCTCCTTTTTCTCCCTCTGTCCCTCTGACTATACCCCTTGCCCATCCTCTGGGTTTTTCCCCCTTCCCCCTTTTCCTTCTCCCTGGACCTCCTGTCCCATGATCCTCTCATATCCCCTTTGCCAATCACCTGTCCAGCTCTTGGCTCCATCCCTCCCCCTCCTGTCTTCTCCTATCATTTCAGATCTCCCCCTCCCCCTCCCACTTTCAAATCTCTTACTAGCTCTTCCTTCAGTTAGTCCTGACGAAGGTCTCGGCCCGAAACGTCAACTGTACCTCTTCCTAGAGATGCTGCCTGGCCTGCTGCGTTCACCAGCAACTTTGATGTGTGTTGCTTGAATTTCCAGCATCTGCAGAATTCCTCGTGTTTAAGAAGGTGTGAAGGAAGAGAGGTGGCAAAATGAGCTGCTAAAGGAACTCAATGAATCAGGGAGCACTACAGAGAGAAACAATGATGTTTTAGGTTGAAACCTTGATTTGGTTTGAATGAATTGAGGGTGGGGTGGATCAGGCAAGAACTGGCAAGCAATAGGTAGATCTATGAGTGGAGGGATTGACTGGTAGATGTGGTGAGGTGGGAGAAGGAAAGGTGGAGAAAGTGACAGAGGATGGAGAGGATTGTTGGAGACAATGAAGGCTGCAGATAGTGGAAAATGATAAGAAAGGGAAAGTAGAGTATGGAACCAATTAAGGGAAGGAGACGCAAAGAATGGACATTAGGGGCAAGATATGATGAAGTGCAGATGGAATGGGTAGGGAAGGGAAAAGAAACTGGGTGAAAAGGGGCTGGAGATGGGGTTATAAATCAGGACCAAAATCAAGTGTAATATCACTGATATATGTCATGAAATTTGTTGACTTTGCGGCAGTAGCACAGTGCAATACAGCGTAATAGAGAAAAAACTGAAAGTTACAGTAGTATATAAATATATAATAGTTAAATTAAATAAGTACATAAGTAAATTAAATAAGTAGTCGAAAGGATGACAGAGACCTGGCGGAGGATGACAGGTGAGGGGTGACCTGGCGGAGGATGAGAGGTGAGAGGTGACCTGGCGGAGGATGGGAGGTGAGGGGTGACCTGGCGGAGGATGTGAGGTGAGGGGTGACCTGGCGGAGGATGAGAGGTGAGGGGTGACCTGGCGGAGGATGGGAGGTGAGGGGTGACCTGGCGGAGGATGGGAGGTGAGGGGTGACCTGGCGGAGGATGTGAGGTGAGGGGTGACCTGGCGGAGGATGAGAGGTGAGGGGTGACCTGGCGGAGGATGAGAGGTGAAAGGTGACCTGGCGGAGGATGAGAGGTGAGAGGTGACCTGACAGAGACCTGGTGGAGGATGAGAGGTGAGGGGTGACCTGGCGGAGGATGAGAGGTGAGGGGTGACCTGGCGGAGGATGAGACGTGAGGGGTGACCTGCCGGAGGATGAGAGGTGAGAGGTGACCTGACGGAGGATGAGAGGTGAGGGGTGACCTGGCGGAGGATGAGAGGTGAGGGGTGACCTGACAGAGGTGTATAAGGTGATTAGAGGCCTTGATCGTCTGGATAGTCAGAGGCTTTTCCCCGAGTCTGAAATGGCTAGCACCAGAGGACTCAAAGTTTTAAGGTGCTGGGGCGTAGGTACTGAGGAGATGACAGTTTTAATTTTTGACACAGAGAGTGGTGAGTGCATGGAATGGGCTGCTGGCAACGGTGGTGGAGGTGCATACGATAGGGTCCTTCAAGAGACTCCTGGATTGGTAATTGGAACGTAGAAAAATAGAGGGCTATGGGTAACCTTATGTAATTTCGGAAGTAAGTACATGTTCTGTACAGCATTGTGGGCTGAAGGGCCTGTATTGTGCTCTAGGTTTTCTATGTTTCTATGAAAATAGGACGTTGTACCTCAATGCTTCTCTATGTCCTTCCTGATGTTAGTAATGAGAACAGTGCATGAGCTGGGTGATGAGGGTCCTTAATGATGATGCCAACCTTTTGAGGCATCACTCCTGGAAGAAGTCCTGGATTCTACGGAGGCTAGTGCACATGATGGAGCTGAATAAGTTTACAGTTCTCTGCGGCTTACCTCAACCCTGTGCAGTTGCCCCCACACCAGACAATGCTGTAGCCAGTTAGAATGCTCTCCATACAGAAATGTCTGTAGAAATTTTTGAGTGTTTTTGGAGACATACCAAATCTGCTCAGACAAATCAGGGCCACATCAAAGGAAATAGAACACTGACATGCAAAGCAGTGAAGAGCAACAACAGAGGTGAAGCACTGGACATTATTCAATACAAGTAGTAGCTTGTAGCTCTGTGCTCTGGCCCCACTTAGACACAAATTTGGAAGGGTTGACCCATAACGTCAAAGCCACAGTGAGTGCACCAATCCAAGTACGCAGTTGCTCAGATTCATTCCAGTGAGTCACATATTCAAGAAATGAAAGGGCAAATACTTGGTATTAGTTTCAGCCATTGGGAAAAGACTGAGGTAAAGCACCCAATGTTATGAACCACCACTGAACTTTTGATTTTAAAAACTCATCCATTTTCATGCCATGTGATCCACCTCATGAGATTAGATGAGAGATGGTTCACAGCTTCAGTCATTTCTACTTGAGCAGTTTGTGAGATGATAAGACATCCAACATTGCTTCATATTATTCAGCCTCAAATAAAGAGGCCAACAGCAACTGTTTAAAAAGCATGAAAAGACAAATAAATCATGCAAGAAATGAACTATTGACATAGATTTTCTTCAGAGATAAAACAGACGTCATGCTCTTCACAGGACTTGCTCCGTCTGAAACGCTGATGCAATGAATATTGAGGACACATCTGAATCGGAATCTTTGTAAAGGGGAGGTGCTCATATTTTATAAGCTCATGTGCTGACTTCACCAAGGAGGCCAGAGATCAGAAAATGGGATATGAGTGAGGGTATGGAGAGTAACACACACAAAATGCTGAAGGAACTCAGCAGGTCAGGCAGCATTCATGGAAAGGAATAAGCCATCAACATTTTAAGACAGGGCCCTTTATAAGGGCTTGATTCTAAGACTTATCTCATAAGAAATTCAAGAAGGTTCATGTGGACTACTTGATCTTTCTTCCATGGTTTTCTGTCCTTTTCTATTATATTTCCCCTTCTCCAGCCTTGTATCTCTTTCAGCAATCTACTTCCGGCTCTTTATGTCATCCTTACCCCACCCAGTTTCACCTATCACCTTGTGTTTCTCCCTCACCTACCCCCACCTTTTAAATCTACACCTCATCTCTTGATTTCTCCAGTCCTGCTGAAGGGTTTCGGCCCGAAACATCGACAGTACTCTTCTACGGAGGTTGCCTGGCCGGCTGAGTTCCTCCAGCATTTTGTGTACGTTGCTTAGATTTCCAGCATCTGCAGATCTTCTCTTGTTTGTGAATTGATAGAGCATTGGCTGATTGGCGAGTGGCGAAGAGTGGGAATAAAGATATCCATTTCTGGTTGGCTGCCGGTGACTAGTGGTGTTCTACGGGGGTCTGTGTTGGGACTGCTTCTTTTTACGTTATATTTCAGTGATTTGGATAATGGAATTGATGTCTTTTTAGGCCATGTTTGTGG
Organism: Mobula birostris; assembly: GCF_030028105.1. Classification (NCBI taxonomy): domain Eukaryota; kingdom Metazoa; phylum Chordata; class Chondrichthyes; order Myliobatiformes; family Myliobatidae; genus Mobula; species Mobula birostris. The sequence goes on along the minus strand of NW_027274039.1, from coordinate 376,568 downwards.
ACAATACAAAGATAGGTGGAGGGGCAGGTAGAGAGGATGAAACAGAGAGGCGACAGAAGGACTTAGACAGATTAGGAGAATGGGAAAAGTAGAGGCAGATGGAATAGTGTCAGGAATAGATGGTCATGCACTTTGGTAGAGAAATTAAAATGGTCGACTATTTTCTAAATGGAAAGAAAATTCAAAAATCTGAAGTGCAATAGAACTTGGGAGTCCTGCAGGATTCCCTAAAGGTTAATTTGCAGGTTGATTTGGTGATGAGGAAGGCAAATGCAATGTTAGCGCTCCTTTTGAGAGGATTAGAATATAAAAGCAAGGATGTAATGTTGAGAATTTATAATGTGCTGGTAAGGCTTCACTTGTTGTATTGTGAGCAGTTTTGTGCCCCTTCTTTAAGAAAGGATGTGCTGACATTGGAGAGGGTTCAAAAGAAGTTCACAAAAATGATTCCAGGAATGAAAGGCTTCCAAGCTTGAAAGGAAGCGTTTGATGGCTCTGGAACTGTACTCACTGGAATTTGGAAGAATGAGACATAATGAATGTTGAAAGGCCTCAATAGAGCAGACATAGAGAGATATTTCATATGGTAGGAGAGTCTAATACCAGAGGACACAGCCTTAGAATAGGGGGACTTCCATTTAGAACGGAGGTGAGGTGGAATTTCTTTAGCCAGAGAGTGGTGGATCTGTGGATTTTATTACTTTGTCAGTTGTGGAGGCCAAGTCATTTGGTTCATTTAAGGCAGAAGTTGATAGATTCTTGGTTAGAAACATTAAAAAGAAACATAAAAAATGTATAGCACATTACAGGCCCTTCAGCCCACAATGCTGTGCTGACCATGTAACCTACTCTGGAAGTTACCTAGAATTTCCCTACTGCATAGCCCTCTATTTTTCTAAGCTCCATGTACCTATTAAAGAGTCTCTTAAAAGACCCTATTGTATCTACCTCTACCACCGTTGCCAGCACTGCCTTCCACACATTCACCACTCTCTGTGTGAAAAACTTACCTCTGACGCCCCCCTTGAACCTACTTCCAAGCACTTTAAAACTATGCACTCTCGTGTTAGCCATTTCAGCTCTTGGAAAAAGCCTCTGGCTACTCACACGATCAATGCCTTTCACCATCTTATACACCTCTATCAGTTTGCCTCTAATCTTCCGTCACTCCAAAGAGAAAAGGCCAAGTTCACTCAACCTATTCTCATAAGGCACCCTCTCCAATCTAGGCAACATCCTTATCAATCTCCTCTACACTCTTCCTGCAGTTTCCACATCCTTCCTGTAGTGAGGTGACCGGAATTGAACACAGTACTCCAAGTAGAGTCTGACAAAGGTCTTACATACCACTCTCTGCTGAACATCGACAACTCCTCCATAGAGATCATTAAGAGCACCAAATTTCTTGATATTCACCTGGCGGAGAATCTCACCTGGTCCCTCAACACCAGCTCCATAGCAAAGAAAGCCCAGCAGCGTCTCTACTTTCTGCGAAGGCTGAGAAAAGTCCATCTCCCACCCCCCATCCTCACCACATTCTGCAGAGGTTGTATTGAGAGCATCCTGAGCAGCTGCATCACTGCCTGGTTCAGAAATTGCACCATCTCGGATCGCAAGACCCTACAGCAGATAGTGTGGTCAGCTGAGAAGATCATCGGGGTCTCTCTTCCCGCCATTACAGACATTTACACCACATGCTGCATCCATAAAGCAAACAGCATTATGAAGGACCCCATGCACCCATCATACAAACTCTTCTCCCTCCTGCCATCTGGCAAAAGGCACCGAAGTATTCGGGCTCTCACGACCAGACTATGTAATAGTTTCTTCCCCAAGCCATCAGACTCCTCAATATCCAGACCCTGGACTGACACCAACCTACTGCCCTCTACTGTGCCTATTGTCTTGTTTATTATTTATTGTAATGCCTGCACTGTTTTGTGCACCATATGCAGTTCTGGGTAGGTCTGTAGTCTAGTGTAGTTTTGTGTTGTTTTACGTAGTTCAATGTAGTTTTTGTATTGTTCATGTAGCACCATGGTCCTGAAAAACATTGTCTCATTTTTACTGTGTACTGTACCAGCAGTTATGGTTGAAATGGCAATAAAAAAAAAGTGACTTGAGTGAGTGAGTGATATACTGTAGCTGTAACATTACCTCTCAGCTCTTGAACTCAATCCCATGGTTGATGAAGGACAACACACCATACGCCTTCTTAACAACACTGTCAACCTGCGCAGCTGCTTTGAGTGTCCTGTGGACATGAACCCCGAGATCTCTCAGATCTTTCACACTGCCAAGAGTCTTACCATTAATATTATATTCTGTCTTCAGATTTGACCTACCGAAATGAACTCCATCTGCCACTTTTCCGCCCAGTTCAGCATCCAATCGATGTCCCACTGACAATCCACAACACCCCCAAACTTTGTGTCATCAGCAAACTTACTCACCCACCCTTCTACTGCCTCATCCTGATCATTTATAAAAATCACTTAGAGCAGGAGTCCCAGAACAGATCCCTGCAGAACATCACTGGTCACCGACCTCCATGCAGAATAAGAACCATCTGCAACTATCCTTTGCCTTCTGCAGGCAACCCAATTCTGGATCCAAAAAGCAAGGTCTCCTTAGATCCCATGCCTCCTTACTTTCTGAAGGAGACTCACATGAGGAACCTTATTAAATACCTTACTGAAATCCATATACACTACATCCACTGCTCTACCTTCATCAATGTGTTTTGTTACATCCTCAAAGAATTCAATTAGGTTTGTAAGGCACAACTTGCCCTTGATAAAGCCATGCTGACTATCCCTAATCAGGTTATGTCTCTCCAAATGCTCATAAATCCTGCCTCTCAGGATCTTCCCCAACAACTTGCCTACCACTGTCAGGCCATGGAGGGATACAGGGAAAAGGCAGGAGATTGAGGCTGAGAGGAAAATGGATCTGCAATGATGAAATAGCAGAGCAGACCCGATGGGTCAAATGTCCAAATTCTGCTCCTGTATTTCCTGGGCTTAAGGAGAGCAGAGTTGATCATGGGAGAGAGGGAAGGAGGAGGGGCACCATAGGAAGATGATAGGCAGGTGAGGAGAAGTGTATATGTAACAGGGGAGCCAGAATGTGGAGTAGGAAAAGAAAAGAATAAGAGGTAGAAATGATCATAAGTTAGAAAAATTGATGTTCATTCCATGAATTTGGAGACTACCCAGACAGAACATGCAGAGCTACTCCTACCAGAGAGGGGCCATGGATCCATGTGTTAGAAAGGAAGTGGGGAGTGGAAATAAAATGGTTAGCCACTGGGAAATCCTGCCTGTGTGGATGGAGTGAAAGTGCGGTATAACTTTATTATATTCACATAAAACGTCTACTGAGCTCTCTTTCTTCAAAAAGCAAAGCAAGCAAGAAAAGGGAAGTCATGAACTGTTAAAATACTGGTTATTCCAGAAATGGAATATCGCTCTGGGTTTCAGAAATCTGGAAAGATGTGAAAACCTAGAGAGAGTGATAAAGTGTGGGCATCTATACATGGAGCCAAGAGATGAGGGAGATCTTAAATGGATTTTGCATGTATATTTAATGAGTCTAGAAGTGAGCCAAAAGAGCAGCAAGGTCGTGGACCGTATGCAGATTATAGAGCAGGGGGTGTTTTCTATTTTGAGGCAAATTAGGATGGATAAATCCCCAGGGCCTGATAAGGTGTTCCCTAAACCTCGTGGGAGGCAAGTGCAGAAATTGCAAGGTTTAACCACTTTAGCAGAGGTGGTTAAAATGTCCTTAGTGGGAAAGGTGCTGAAGGATTGGAAGATAGCTAACACTCCGTTGTTTAAGAAATGCTCCAGAAATAAGCCAGGAAAGTATACAGTAGCCCAGTGAAACTAACATCAGTAGCGGGTGAGATACATGTGTTGGTAAAAGCGATATGCCTGAGAAATATGTGGGACAGTATGGTTCGGGGAGTGCAGGATGATATGAGGGCAATACATGGAAAACCAGCAATTTAAAGAGGAAGGGAGGCAGTGACTGGGGGAGACGGTGACTGTTTAGAGTGTCTAATCCAAACAGCTCTAGTAAACCTGCCCACAAGAATATTGGTCCTCTCGGATTCAAGTGTAACCTATCCCTTTTGTACAGGTGCCACCTGCCCCAGAAGAGGTCCTAATTATCCAGAAATCTGAATCCCTGCCCCCTGCTCCAACTCTTCAGTCACTCAATTATCTGCCACCTCATTCTATTCCTGTCCTCACTGTTGCGTGGCACAGGCAGCAATCCCAAGAGTACTACCTTTGAGGTCCAGCTTCTCAGCTTCTTTCCTAACTCCATATGTTCTTTTCCCAGGATCTCCTCCCTTTTTCTTCCTATGTCGTTGGTACCAATATGTACAATGACTCCTGGCTGCTCACCCTCCCCTTTCAGGATGTTGTGGATGGTCCATAAACATTTTAGACCTTGGCACTTGGGAGGCAAACTACCATCTATGTTTCCTTTTCACACCCACAGAATTGCCCATTTGTCCCCCTGACTATAGAGTCTCCTATTACTGCTGCCTTACTCTTCTGTTCCCTATCCTTCTGAGACACTGGGCCAGACTCAGTGCCAAAGGCACAGCCACTGTTGATTCCCCCAGGTAGGTCCTCCCCCATATGGTGCTAAAAAGTAGCACTTATTGTTGAAGGGGAAGGCCACAGGGGTGCTCTCCACTACCTGATATTCCCCTTTCCCTCTCCTGACAGTCACCCATTTATGTCTCCTGTAGCCTTGGGATGCCCTGTCTATCACTGTCTCATTTTTCCTCACATCTGAAGGTCATCAAGCTGCAGCTCCAGTCCCCTTACCAGACACCCCCAGGGATTCCACAATAGCCCAACTATTTTTCATAAGATCATGATACAGACTTTGGAAAAGCTTAATCTAACACCCCACCGGCCAACCATCTTACACTATGTATTAATCACTTTGGAAGATGAAACAGGTAATTTAAGGGCGATAGCCAGTACTTTAGAGATACTGCAAAATGAGGTGTTTAATATTAGTCCAGACACACAAGGCCAGATGGGAAAGCAAGCTATACAGTACCTAGACTATGCAATTTCCCAGGGGAGGAAGGACTTGTCAGATGACAGAACAGACATTCTGTAACCAGCTCCATGTCCTGCCCGGTAAATGTAAGGGGAGTATGGAGGATAATGGGTCTAAATCAATTTGAAGAGATTTTGGATGTCAACAAATACACTCAAAAGCTTCTATAATTGTACCATGGAGAGCATTCTGACAGGCTGCATCACTGTCTGGTATGGAGGGGCTACTGCACAGGACCAAAAGAAGCTGCAGAGGGTTGTAAATCTAGTCAGCTCCATCTTGGGTACTAGCCTACAAAGTACCCAGGACATCTTTAGGAAGCTGTGTCTCAGAAAGGCAGCGTCCATTATCAAGGACCCCCAGCACCCAGGGCATGCCCTTTTCTCACTGTTACCATCAGGTAGGAGGTACAGAAGCCTGAAGGCACACACTCAGCGATTCAGGAACAGCTTCTTCCCCTCTGCCATCCGATTCCTAAATGGACATTGAACCCATGGACACTACTTGCTTTTTTTTAATATACAGTATTTTGGTTTTTGCACATTTTTAAATAATCTATTCAATACAGTATATGTAATTGATGTACTTGTCTATTTATTATGTTTTATTTTATTTATTATTATTATTGTTTCTCTCTCTGCTAGACTATGAACTGCTGCTGCTAAGTTAACAAGTTTCACGTCACATACCAGTGATAATAAACCTGATTCTGATACAGGCCTTAATCAAAGGAGGGAAGCCCCTTCTGCAGGAAGTAGGATGGGGGCCACATGAGGAGAAGGCAGGGTTTGCTCCAAGATGGATAGAACCACAGGTGGTGCTCTGGTCGAATGATGCCTGTGTTGGTGTACAGTCTCAGTGAGGACGGGACATAGATTAAACCATACAACTCACGTTCTTGATGCCCCCACAGACAGAGCGAGAGATCAAGCGTACCTGGTAATAGTGTCATTACAGGGAACTTAAGTAATCACCACTAGCTGGCTGCATCAAATCTGACCACACCTGATGAAAGCAGACTCACAGCAAAAACAAAAGGCACCAAGAGGATGTGACAGCAAACTGTTAACAGCATGTTAAAGCATAACAGTAATGGTACTCTGTAATGAATGCTGGTTGCTGAAGGTAGATAAATAGTTGTATAATGTAGAAAAGGAACATACTGGGGAAAAACAGATGGGAAAGGATCCTAGTTACAGCAGAAACATCAGGTTCTTTGATGATGTGGCAGACCAAGAAAGAAAAGGAAGTCCAGGCAGCCTCAGAAAGCAGTCGCCCTAGCCTGAATGAGGAGTCAATACAAATGAGCTGAGCCTTTTCTGTGGTTGGACCAGCGATCGAAAGGACAGTCCAGAAAGGGGTGCCACCAGGACGAAGGGACAGTCCAGAAAGGGGTGACACCAGAATGAGGACCTTGCCGTCATTCAGAGACCATCCCAACCCCTCCTGTACATCAATGAGAGGGCCTGTGAGCCTAATGCACTCACCTTGCTGGTGCCCCTGACCAGAAAGTAAACCATTGCAGAGTTTCAGCTATCAGAGAATGAAGGGACGGAGAGAAAGAATGTGATTAAACTGCAATCTGACAACAGGGAAGGAGTCAACAGGCATATGAATGACAAAGCTACATTTTAAAGCAGCGGTCCCCAACCACCTGGCCGCGGACCGGTACCGGACCGCGAGGAGATATGATTTGGCAATATAAGTCAGCACATCTTTCCTCATTCCCTGTCATGCTCACTGTTGAGCTTGAACACACGCGAGGTCATTACCCGCGCGTCATCCGTGTCAGCGCGGAAAGGAGATCAACTCCTCCAGTTTGCAAATGACGGTGGGCTGAAAAGCATGTTTGACATAACATCTCTGCCGGCATTCCGGATCAAAGTCAAGGCTGAATATCCTGAGATTGCCACGGAAGCACTGAAAACGTTGCTTCCATTTCCAACATATCTCTGCGATGAATGTAACAAAAACTAAATTGCGAAATAAACTGGACATAAGGAACCCCGTTCGACTATCGCTGTCTCCCATCACCCTTCGATGGCACCGTCTTGTTGCAGAGAAACAAGCCCAGAGCTCCCACTGATTCAGTGATATTGGTGTGTTGCAATGATTTTATATGTTTATACGGCGAAAATATGTGCTGTGTGTTTAATATCCAAACGTTACTTAAAATGTTATGATGCTATTGACCTACTTATATAACCATATAACAATTACAGCACGGAAACAGGCCACCTTTGCCCTTCTAGTCCGTGCAATCCCACCGACCTGCACTCAGCCCATAACCCTCCATTGCTTTCCTGTCCATATACCTATCCAATTTAACTTTAAATGATAATATCCAACCTGCTTCTGCCACTTCTACTGGAAGATCACGAGGAAAATATGCCCTGTGTGTTTAATATTAAATTCGTTAGCTAAACCCTTTTAGAAACAAAATTGAGTGTATTAGCCACTTATCACCGATATTCCGGTGGTGAGTAACAACCCCCTCCCCGAACAGAATCGCCAAAAACAATTTGTAAAAAAAAAAATCGGCATGTGCAAGTTACGCATGCGTACTGGTGCCTGCGCAAGGCTTCATGGTCATTGTAGTCTTACTCTGGGTAAACGGAACGCATCTGACTGCTACTCTTGGCCGTTGGCAACCACCCCTCCCCCCAACACCCCGGTCGGCCGGTCCGCAAGAATATTGTCAATATGAAACCGGTCCGCAGTGCAAAAAAGGTTGAGGACCCCAGTTTTAAAGACTGTCGGTCAAATTTCTGGAGCAATCTCTGTTTGGAGTCTTGTGGATAGTTGATAGGATGACAGTGTAAATTTAGATGCACATAGGGGTTTGGGGAAGAAGTTCTGAAGTACAGGGCATTTTTGCTGCCCCTGTTTGATGAGATCCTCCTTAAAGTTTGGCTTTTCCAGGAACAAATTTATTTTTGTCCAGCAGGCCCAAGAGGAGGGACTGTTAGGGCACATTCCGGAATTAGGGTATATTCATCTTTAATCTCAACAGCAACCAACCTTCAGACCTGAATATGGATTGTGGATTGAATTCAAACTGCAGCTCAAAGCAGTAAATTGCATGAATACAAGTCGGGCGACAGCACTTAGAGAAAATTGTAGACCAGAAGATATCCTATTGACTGAGATAACTGCATAGGCATGAATGCCATTAGTGGACAGAGCTAAAATGGCACCAAGTGGCTGTCTCTTTGAGCTCATCTACGGAAGCAGCTTCAATTACTCTCTTTAATGTTTCTTTTTTGCTTTTTCAAGGTGCTTGGGTCTTGATCTGCAACAATGCTGAAGAAAGCATATTTTTAACGGGGGACGTGTTCTCACTCCTGGAGCTCACAAGCTTTCTGTGTTTCCGAAATTTTCTGATCATCGCTTGGAAGATGGTGCCTCCAGCGTGCGGCCCTGTTGCCGACTGATTCCGGGCCGGTGTTGCTGACTGAGGCTCCACGAGGGAATCAGGATTCCACTGTGGTGGATGTACAGATGGAGGTCTCCGCAGTCGAGCAATTGCACTCTCTGTCTCCTTCTCTCTAGGGTGGGGAGAGTTTGCTGCTGATTCTAGAGTTGGAGAATCTCAGAATGAAAAACGACGTTGCAAACTGTAAAATCATAACAGTGACTTTGTTGGTCTCCCCTTTTGCTGTGAGATTGGTGACATCTCTCTAACCCTTGTTAGTGTGAGAGAGGGAGAGAGAGATGCCTGTGGCATCTTGAGCTGTCAGGTAAACAGTAGTTCTTGTCTGCAGATCATGGTCTCTCTTTGGGTGCTTTGCTGTTGTTTGGTGGATAGTGGGCGTGGACGTGTTTTTGCTGAAATGGGCAGGGGGAGGGGGGAGTTGGTGCTTTGCTGTTGTTTGGTGGATAGAGGGCGTAGACGTGTTTTGCTGAAATGGGCAGGGGGAGGTGGGAGGTTGGTGCTTTGATGTTTCCTGCTGCTTGTGCAGGACAGCGAGGACGGGGCTTTGGGTTTCTATCAGTTTTCTGTCGGTCATTCTTTGGGGTTCTGCTTTTTTGTGGATGTCTGCAAAGACTAAATATTTCAGGTTGCATACTGCATACGTTCTCTGATAATAAAAGGAACCATTTGCATTAACACCCCATTGCATGAATGTGACTCTGAGGACAGTGTAATTAACACAGCTTTTGGGTAATTGGTCAGAAGGCCCAAGAATTTGAAAACTACATGTAACTCAAAAGAAGCTCTATGAGGGCATTGTAACTATAGAAATTGTCCTGCAACTTTGTACCTACATCTCTCCAAGGTCTTTGTTCATGTTACAACAAGAGGTCTACAAAATTCTGAAGGGTACAGACGGGGAAATGAAAGCAAGCATTTTCCACTGAGTTTGGCTCATGGGTTAAGAAACATAGAAAACCTATAGCATAATACAGGCCCTTCAGCCCACAAAGCTGTGCCAAACCTTAGAAATTACCTAGGGTTACCCATAGCCCTCTATTTTTCTAAGCTCCATGTACCTATCCAGGACTCTCTTAAAACACCCTATCATATCCATCTCCACCACCGCCGCTGGCAGCCCATTCCACGCACTCACCACTCTGTGTAAAAAACTTACCCCTGACATCTCCTCTGTACCTACTTCCAAGCACCTTAAAACTGTGCCCTCTTATGCTAGACATTTCAGCCCTGGGAAAAAGCCTCTGACTATTCACACGGTCAACGACTCTCATCATCTTATACACCTTTATCAGGTCACCTCTCATCCTCTGTCACTCCAAGGAGAAAAGGCTGAGTTCACTCAACCGACTCTCATAAGGCATGCTCCCCAATCCAGGCAACATCCTTGGAAGTCTCCTCCGCACCCTTTCTACAGTTTCCACATCTTTCCTATAGTGAGGCGACCAGAATTGAGCACAGTACTCCAAGTGAGGTCTGACCAGGGCCCTTTAAAGTTGTAACATTACCTCTCAACTCTTAAACTCAATCCCACAGTTGATGAAGGCCAATACACTGTATGCCTTCTTAACCACAGAGTCAACCCGCGCAGCTGCTTTGAGTGTCCTATGGACTCGGACCCCAAGATCCCCCTGATCCTCCACACTGCCAAGAGTCTTACCATTAATAATATATTCTGCCATCATATTTGACCTACCAAAATGAACCACCTCACACTTACCTGGGTTGAACTCCATCTGTCACTTCTCAGCTCAGTTTTGCATCCTATCAATGTCCCATTGTAAACTCTGACAGCCTTCCACACTATCCACAACACCCCTAACCTTTGTGTCATCAGCAATTTTACTAATCCATCCCTCCACTTCCTCATCCAGGTCATTTATAAAAATCACGAAGAACAGGGGTCCCAGAACAGATCCCTGAGGCACATCACTGGTCACCGACTTCCATGCAGAATATGACCCGTCTACAACCACCCTTTGCCTTCTGTGGGCGAGCCAGTTCTGGATTCACAAAGCAATGTCTCCTTGGATCCCATGCCTCCTTACTTTCTCAATAAGTCTTGCATGGGGTTCCTTATCAAATGCCTTGCTTTATCCATATACACTACATCTACTCCTCTACCTTCATCAATATGTTTCAACTCATCCTCAAAAAATTCGATCAGGCTTGTATGGCATGACCTGCCTTTGACAAAGCAATGCTGACTGTTCCTAATCATATTATGCCTCTCCAAATGTTCATAAATCCTGTCTCTCAGGATCTTCTCCATCAACGTACCAACCACTGAAATAAGACTCACTGGTCTATAATTTCCTAGCCTATCCATGCTCCCCTTCTTGGAACAACATCCGCAACCCTCCAATCCTCCAGAACCTCCCCCCGTCCCCATTGATGTTCCAAAGATCACTGCCAGAGGCTCAGCAATCTCCTCCTTCACCTCCCACAGTAACCCGGGGTATATCTTCTCCAGTCTCAGTGACTTATCCAGCTTGATGCTTTCCAAAAGCTCCAGCACATCCTCTTCCTGAATATTTACATGCTCAAGGTTTTCAGTCCGCTGTAAGTCATCCCAACAATTGCCAAGATCCTTTTCCGTAGTGAATACTGAAGCAAAGTATTTATTACGTATCTCTGCTATCTCCTCTGGTTCTGTACACATTTTTCCACTCTCACACTTGATTGGTCTGATTCTTTCACATCTTATCCTCTTGCTCTTCACATGCTTGTGGAATGCCTTGGAGTTTTCCTTAATCCTGTCCACTAAGCCTTCTCATGGCTCCTTCTGGCTCTCCTAATTTCATTCTTAAGCTCCTTCCTGCTAGCCTTATAAACTTCAAGGTCTCTATCATTACCTAGTTTTTTAAACCTTTCATAAGCTCTTCTTTTCTTCTTGACTAGATTTACATCAGCCTTTGTATACCATGGTTCCTGTACTCTAACATCCTTTCCTGGTCTCATTGGAGCGTACCTATGCAGAACATCACACAAATATCCCCTGAACATTTGCCACATTTCCCTGAGAACATGTTTCCAATTTATGCTTCCAAGTTCCTGCTTGATGGCCTCATATTTCCCCTTACTCCAGTTAAACACTTGTGATCATTATCTCCAAAATGCTCTCCCACTGAGAGACCTGACACCCGACGAGGTTCATTTCCTAATACCAGATCAAGTACAGCCTCTCCTCTTGGAGGCTTATCTGCAGTTAAAGTCAGAAGTTTACATACACCTTAGTCGAATACATTTAAACTCAGTTTTTCACAATTCCTGACATTTAATCCCAGAAAACATTCCCTCTCTTAGGTCAGTTAAGATCACTACTTTATTTTAAGAATGTGAAATGTCAGATTAATAGTAGAGAGGATGATTTATTTCAGCTTTTATTTCTTTCATCACTTTCCCAGTGGGTCAGAAGTTTATATACACTTTATTAGTATTTGGTAGAGTTGCCTTCAAATTGTTCAACTTTGGTCAAACGTTTTGGGTAGCCTTCCACAAGCTTCTCACAGTAAGTTGCTGGAATTTTCTTCCACTCCTCCAGACAGAACTGGTGTAACTGAGTCAGGTTTGTAGGCCTCCTTGCTCGCACACCATTTTCAGTTCTGCCCACAAGTTTTCTATCAGATTGAGGTCAGGGCTTTGTGATGGCCACTCCAATACCTTGACTTTATTGTCCTTAATCAATTTTGCCACAACTTTGGAGTTATGTTTGGGGTCATTGTCCATTTGGAAGACCCATTTGCATCAGGAGCTTTAGCTTCCTGCCTGATGTCTTGAGATGTTGCTTCAATATATCCACATAATTTTCCTTCCTCATGATGCCATCTATTTTGTGAAGTGCACCAGTCCCTCCTGCAGCAAAGCACCCCCACAACATGATGCTGCCACCCCCATGCTTCATGGTTGGGATGGTGTTCTTCGGCTTGCAAGTCTCACTCTTTATCCCCCAAACATAACGATGATCATTATGCCCAAACAGTTCAATTTTTGTTTCATCAGACAAGAGGATATTCCTCCAAAAAGTAAGATCTTTGTCCGCATGTGCACTTGCAAACTGTAGTCTGGCTTTTTCATGGCGGTTTTGGAGCAGTGGCTTCTTCCTTGCTGAGCAGCCTTTCAGGTTATGTCGATATATGACTCGTTTTACTGTGGATATAGATACTTGTCTGCCTGTTTCCTCCAGCATCTTCACAAGGTCCTTTGCTGTTGTTCTGGGATTGATTTGCACTTTTCGCGCCAAAGTACGTTCATCCCTAGGAGACAGAATGCATCTCCTTCCTGAACGGTATGACGGCTGCATGGTCCCATGGTGTTTATACGCGCGTACTATTCAGGCGTTTGGAAATTGCTCCCAAGGGTGAACCAGACTTGACATCATTTTCTGACCTCAATCCGATAGAAAATTTGTGGGCAGAACTGAAAAAGCATGTGTAAGCAAGGAGGCCTACAAACTTGATTCAGTTACACCAGTTCTGTCTGGAGGAATGGAAGAAAATTCCAGCAACTTACTGTGAGAAGCTTGTGGAAGGCTACCCAAAACATTTGACCCAAGTTAAACAATTTAAAGGCAATGCTACCAAATACTAACAAAGTGTATGTAAACTTCTGACCCACTGGGAAAGTGATGAAAGAAATAAAAGCTGAAATAAATCATTCTCTCTACTATTATTCTGACATTTCACATACTTAAAATAAAGTAGTGATCCTAACTGACCTAAGACAGGGAATGTTTTCTAGGATTAAATGTCAGGAATTGTGTAAAACTGAGTTTAAATGTATTTGGCTAAGGTGTATGTAAACTTCTGACTTCAACTGTACATAACTGCGTCAAGAAACCTTCCTGAACACACCTAACAAACTCCACCCCATCTAAACCCCTCACTCTAGGGAGATGCCAATCAATATTTGGGAAATTAAAATCTGCCACCACAACAACCTTGTTATTATTACATCTTTCCAGAATCTGTGTCACTATCTGCTCCTTGATGTCCCTGTTACTATTGCGTGATCTATAAAAAAACACCCAGGAGAGTTAATGACCCCTTCCTGTTCCTAACTTCCACCCACAGAGACTCCATAGACAATTCCTCCATGAATTCCTCCTTTTCTGCCACTGTGCAACAGTGCCACGCTCCCACCTCTTTTGCCTCCCTCCTTGTCCTTTCTGAAACATCTAAAGCCTGGCACTCGAAGTAACCATTCCAGCCCCTGAGCCATCCAAGTCTCTGAAATAGCCACAATGTCATAGCTCCAAGTACTGATCCACGCTCTAAGCTCATCCACTTTGTTCATAATACTCGTTGCATTAAAATAGACACATCTCAAACCATCAGTCTGAGTGCATCCCTTCTCAATCACCTGCCTATCCTCCCTCTCACACTGTCTCCAAACTTTCTCTATTTGTGAGCCAACCGCCTCTTCCTCTGTCTCTTCAGTTTGGTTCCCACCCCCCAGCAATTCTAGTTTAAACTCTCCCCAATAGCTTTAGCAAACCTCCCAGCCAGGATATTGGTTCTCCTCGGATTCAAGTTGAAAGGTGAAATGTTCAAGGGGAGCATAAAGGTGGTCACTCAAAGGGTGGTGAGAGTGTGGAATGAGTTGCCAGTGGAAATGGTAGATGGGGGTTCAGGGGTTCAGTTTCAATATTTAAGAGAAGTGAGTAAGTACGTGGATGGGAGGCATATGGTGGGTTATTGCCCAAGTGTAGGTCAATGGCACTAGGCTGAATAACAATTTAGCACAGACTAGATGGGCCAAAAGGCCTGTTTCTGTGCTGCAGTGCTCAATGACTCTAACTCTAAGAGATTTTTTTTAATAGATCCAGGGATGACAGTATTTAGTTCCATGGATAAATTGGAGAAGTTGGGTTGTTCTCTTTAGAACTGAGGAAGTCATGGAGGAATTTAAACTTGGGAAAGGTACAGACATATTAGATGGGAAGAAGTGTTCCCAATGTTCATAGATCAGGAACCAGAGGGCAGAGAAGAGAATTCCTGTTCCACGCATGAGTTGCTGCGGTTGAGTCTATATACTTATTTCCACAGTGGAGGCAGATTCACTTGCGGTAGTTGAGGAGAATAAGTATCAAAAAGAATGAACATAGGAACACTGGAAAATAGGAGCCGGAGCAGGCCACTTCTAGCCTGCCCCGCTATGTCCTGTGATTATGGCAGATCATCTCCAGGCACCTACTTTTTGTTGATCTGGTTCTCCATAGTCCTCCATTCTCTTATCTCTCAAAAAGTTATCTACCTCTTCTTTAAATTGCTCCAATAATCTAGCCATCTAACCTCCACAATCTCTGGGCAGAGGATTACAGAGATGCCTTTCCTCTGCTCCTCCCCCATTAGAAAAAATTGCATGGCTGTGGAGAGGAGCAGATGAGTGGGATGGCTTGACTGGTCCCTTTCTGTGCTGTTACATTCTGTGATCCCGAGCCGTGCTTGAAAAATGTTAAAATGGCAGTTCAGTAATAAGTGGGAAAGACCTGCTAAATTGAATCCTTACCGCTAGCCTGTGCAGCGAAAATGCAAAGTTCCTCGGCTGTGTAGCGTCCAGCACAGAACTGCAGGATGTTTGCACCTTGCTCTCTGGTAGCATGATAGAGCTGAATCTTCAGGCTGGAGCCTTCTGATGCCTGGTGTTCACACACTGTATCTTCAGCAGCAGGCATTTTCTAAAACTGTGTAATGCTGGCACTGAGAAATAAAATGTTTCCTTCCAGCTAAAGAGAAACAAGAAAAAATATTTCACTTTAAGTCTATTAATTTATCAGTTGTTACATTATCAACATAAATATCTGATTGACAGTCAATGTGGCTCTGAGAAGGCAGATTGTCTCTCATGAGCCTGACTGACTTTTCCAAGAAAATGACAAAACAAACTGATGAAGGTAGAGTTATAGATGTGGTGCATATGAATTTTAGTAAGTTCTCTATGATAGGCTCTTTCAGAAAGTCAGGAGGTACAAGATCCACTGAAACCTCATTACATGGATTTGGAATAAGTTGCTATTACTAAGGAAAAGGTGCTTGGGAAGGTAGTTAAGTCACCTGGACCAGAGGGATTACAATCCAGGGTTCTGAAAGAGGGGGCTGAAGAGATTGTGGAGGTGATTGTGGAATCTGTACAAAAGGAATGGGTAGCACCTGACCCGAAGGGACCAATATTCTGGTGGGCAGATATGATAGAGCTTTTGAGGAGGATTTAAACTAATTTGGCAGGGGGATGTGAAATGGAATGAAGAGATTCGGGACAGGAAAAGAATATTGGTCCACCTTTGGATCAGGTACAACCTGTTCCTTTTGTACAGGTCATACCTCCCACAGAACAGATGCCAATGATCGAAGAACCTTAACTCTTGCCTCCTGCATCAGATACTCAGCCACATGTTGATATGCTAAATCATCCTGTTTCTACCCTCACTAGCACGTGGCACAGGTAGCAATCCAGAAATTACCATCCTGGAGATCCCGTTTCTCAGTCTCGTTCGACTGTGTCCATGTATGGATCTGAATGATAGTTAAACTTGATTTGTTTTGAATAACACACACAAAATGGCTGAAACATTGACTGTACTCTTTTCCTAGACGCTGCCTGGCCTGCTGAGTTCCTCCAGCATTTTGTGTGTGTTGCACGGATTTCTAGCATCTGCAGATTTTCTCTTATTTTAGATTTGATTTGATTTGATATGACCAGCAAAGAAGCAAGACGGATCATATTGGTTAACAATAGACTAAACCATTCTTAATAAGACCATGGCAAGATTGCATCCCATTGTGGCGAGCCCTGACTCCAGAACATAACATTTTCTCAGTCCTGTGTATTGCAAATGGATTTTGGGGACTCCTCTTAGCACTTGAGTCCCAAGACTGATTTGTTTTCACTCTGAGTGACCAGAAGTATATGTTTAACATAGGACCATAAGGCATAGGAGCAGAATTAGCCCATTCAGCCCTGGATCACACTCTACCCCATGTACCTGCCTTCACGCCATTTCCTTTGATGCCCTGACTGATCAGAAAATTAAGACTAAGAAAAGATGTGCTGGCATTGGAGAGCATTCAGAAGATGTTCACAAAGATGATACCAGAAATAAAAGGGTTATCATATGAGGAACGTTTGATGGCTCTGGGTCTGTACTTGCTGGAATTTAGAAGGATGGGGGGGGGTGATCTCATTGAAACCTTTCAAATGTTGAAAGGCCTAGACAGGGTAGGTGTGTAAAGGCTGTTTCCCATGATGGGAGAGTCTACGACAAGAAGGCACAGCCTCAGGATACAGGTCAGGGTGTCAAATGTCACGCGAAGAAGACAGGAGAATGGGCCTGAGAGGAATAATAAATCAGCCATAATGGGATGGCAGAGCAGGTGGGCCTAATGGACTAATTTTGCTCCTATGTCTTATGGTCTTATTCCAGCACCTGCTATCTTTTGTGTGATAATGACTCGAATACTTGTATCCTATCATCTTATACTCTGTTAAAAATTAACATGTAACCATCTAACTTCCAGTTTGCATTCTTTTAGCATATTAACCTCTTGCTGATAAGTCCAATATTCATTGCCCATTGTTATTTAGCACCACTTTCTTGAACCACTGTATCAATTCTGGTGAAGGCTTCAATGCTTTTGAGGAGGAGTTCTGAGAGTTTAATCCAATGATGATGAGAGATCATGGTTGAAATGATGTGGGATTTGCTGCTGAACCTGCAGTGGTGCTGTTTCCAAGCACCATCATTATGTTGAAGCTCCCCCTTTTTTTGAAGCTATTGATAGGGTTACCTCAGCAAGTAACTGTGAAATATTTATAGATGGTCAATACATGCTGGTGGTAGAGGGATAGAGTCATAGAGTCGTAGAAAAGTAAAACACAGAAACAGGCCCTTCAACTCATCTAGTCTATGCTGAACCATTTAAACTGCCTACTCCCATTGACCTGCACTGGGACCATAGCCCTCCATACCCCTACCATCCACGTACCTATCCAAACTTCTCTTAAACATTGAATGTACTTACATGCACCACTTGTGCTGACAACTCATTCCACACTCTCACAACCTTCTGAGTGAAGAAATTTCCCCTCATGTTACACTTCAATTTTTTACCTTTCACTCTTAACCCATGACCTCTATTTGTAGTCCCACCCAACCTCAGTGCAAAAAGCCTGCTTGCGTTTACCCTATCTATAACCTCATAATTTTGTATACCTCTATCAAATCTCCCCTCAATCTTCTCTGTAATCTTTTAACCTTATTTACATCTTTCCTGTAGGTAGGTGACCAAAACTGCACACTGTACTCCTAATTAGGTCTCACCAATGTCTCATACAACTTCAACATAACATCCCATCTCCTGTACTCAGTACTTTGATTTATGAAGGCCAATGTGACAAAAACTTTCTTTCCGACCCTATCTACTTGTGACACCACTTTCAATGAATTATGGAGCTGTACTGCCAGATCCCTTTGCTCTACCAGTCTCCTCAGTGTCCTACCGTTAACTGGGTAAGACCTACCCTGGTTGATCCAAATGAAGTGCAACCCCTTGCACTTGTCTGCATTAAATTCCATCTGCCATTTTTCAGCCCATTTTTCCAACAGGTCCCGATCCTGCTGCAAGCTGTATTCCTCGCTGTCCACTATACCCCCCAATCTTAGTGTCATCTGTAAATTTGCTAATCCAGTTAATGACATTATCATACAGATTTTTGATATAGATGGAAAACAATAATAGACCCAACACTGATCCCTAAGGCACTCCACTAGTCAGAGGCCTCCAGTCAGAGGGGCAACCATCTGCTACCACTCTCTGGTTTCTTCCACATGCCAATGTCTAATCCAATTTATTACCGTATCTTGAATGCTGAGCAACGGAACCTTCTTGACCAACTTCCCATTCGTGACCATGTCAAATGCTTTGCTAAGGCCCATGTAGATAACATCTACTGCTTCGCCTTCATCAACTTTCCTAGTAACTACCTTGAAAAACTCTGTAAGGTTGGTTAGGTGCAAATTACCACGCACGAAGCCATGCTGACTAATCGGTGCATGACTACCCAAATACTTATATATCTGCTCGCTTAGAATACCTTCCAATAACTTTCCCACTTCTGATATCAGGTACCTGGTTTATTTTTAGAGCCTTTCCTAAACAGGCAAACAACATTAGCTGTCCTCCAGTCCTCCGGTACCCCACCTGTTGGTAATATCTCTGCTAGGGCTCCTGCAATTTCCAGGTAATTGGAAGCAAGACTGATTATTAATATATATTCAGATAGCTATTAATATATATTCAGATAACATTTACCAGCTGAATGCTGTACAGTGCTTCAAAGAAGGAGGAGTTAGCCCAATTCCATTGAACAATAGCTCCTCCAGGTATCAACAAATGGAAATTAGAAAAAGAATACCTGTAACAACAGGTCACCACACATTTGTCAATATTCATTTTCAAGGCACACACAATGGGGTGGGGGGAGGAGGAGGAGGAGAGGTAACTGGAAAATAACACTAAAGGACACCAAACATTTGCAGAATTATACTCTAATAATGAATTAAAGGGACAGAGCTAGCATCATGTATCAAGATAGTAATCTCTTTCCTCCACAGTATTTCAAGCAATTAATTTTAAATTAACCTTCAACTCCTGGTGTCCACATTTCCCTCCAGAAGTAGCAATTTAGCATGCTACTAGTTATAATGAAATTAATGGTATACTATTGTATTACAAGAATCATGGAGGATTCATCAATATGAATTTAAATAAACTGATGTACACAAAACATTACATCTGCACAGAACTAAACTCATTTCCATATAACTGAAGTAAAATGCTCCTCTTGCTTCTTTGTGGAGTTGCCTCCTACTGGGTCCAAGGGAGCACCTTGTCAGGCCCTGGGAATTTAATTTGCCTCAAGACAGCAAACACTTCCTCCTCTGTAATCTATATAGGGTCCATGACTTCATTACTGCTTTACCTATATTCTATAAACTCTGCAACCATCTCCTGAGTAAATACAGATTCAAAAATTCTATTTAAGACCTCTCCCATCTTTTTTTCTCCATGCATAGAATACTATTCGAAGCTTCCAGAGACACACAAGAGAATATTTGCAGAATCTGGAAATCCAAGCAACACAAAGTGCTGGAGGAACTCAGTAGGCCAGGCAGCATCAATTTTGCTAATCTTCCAGAGGATCAATTTTGTCCCTTGAAATCCTTTTGTTCCTTTTGTTCTTTAAAGGGCACAGTTTTAAGGTGCTTGGAAATAGGTACAGAGGAGATGTCAGGGGTAAGTTTTTTACGCAGAGAGTGGTGAGTGTGTGGAACGGGCTGCCGGCAATGGCAGTGGAGGCGGATACAATAAGGTCTTTTAAGAGACTCCTAGACAGGTACATGGAGCTTTGAAAAATAGAGGGCTATGGGTAACCTTAGGTAATTTCTAAGTAAGTACATGTTTGGCACAGCATTGTGGGCTGAAGGGCCTGTATTGTGCTGTCGGTTTTCTATGTTTCTATGTTCTATGTAACTTAGGATTCTCCTTTACCTTGCCTGCTAGAGCATCTCATTTCTTCTTTTAGCCTTTCTGATTTCTTTCTTAAATATCCCCTTGCATTTCTTATAATCCATATGTACTTCATTTGTTCCTACCTGCCTATATCCTGCTATGCAGCTCCTTTTCCTTCCTAACCAAGGCCTCAATATCTCTTGAAAACCAAGAGATTATTCTGAAAGGTCATACAAGCTTTGTACTCTCAAAATTTCACTTTTGAAAGCCTCCCACTTCCCAAGTACGCCTTTGCCAGGAAACAGCCCATCCTAATCTACACTTCCTGAATCCTTTCTGATACCATCAAAATTCGCCTTTTTTCATTTAGAATCTCGACACTTGACTTGACCTATCTTTTGCCATATTTACTTTTAGTGGCATAATGTTCACCAGATGCAAAGTATTCTCACTGGAAAACTGAAATAAAAACAGAAAATGCTGAAAACTCTTGGCAGTTCAGCCAACATCTATTGAAAGATAAGCAGATAATGATGTCTTGGACCCTTCTGGAGTGTTAATTGAAATTCACTTACTGAAGAATGGCTCACTCTCTGGCCCATTTTAGAAACTGTGTGAGAAATTTTTGATTTGGCTTTGTAATGCTTGCCTATTTCTTGTTCTTAATGAAGCAGCGCCTGTGTGGTGTGTGGTGAGATACTATCTGAATATTCTGTCCTGTGTGTGCTGTGGTTCTATGTAATGATGTCAAAGCCAGCTACTGAGACATTGCAGGAAATAGAGCACCTTGTTTACCAGAAATGTGCCCTGGCCTTATTGAAGGGGCTCAGACACTGAAGCGTTTTGAAATAGACTTTCATCACAGCTCACAGTTGTGAAAAAGAGAGGACAGCAAAACTGCACTGACACGAAACAGCCAGTGACAACGTCCCTGCCCAGAGAGAGAAATACTCCACAAATCCTCCTGGGCTTTGTAAAAAAACAAGATGTTCTTATGCACAACTGAGTGGGAATTTTCATTCCCAAAGTAAAGTACCTTCCATCTGCTGTTTACAGTTATTCACAGGAATCTCTGGAAAAGCCCGCAATTCTTGTCCATCCCTAACTGTCCTTAGGTGGTGATGAGTAGCCAGCCTGACAGGCTGCAGGCCCACCGGTTAGGTTTCTCCCATGGTGCTTTAAAGTTTCAGCATTAAGAGCCACCCATAAAGGGATGAATCAGGATGGTGGCTGCTCTTATTGTTCTTGGTGAGACCCGCTGCTTAAGTAACCTCGTCAAG
Source organism: Mobula birostris (assembly GCF_030028105.1). NCBI lineage: Eukaryota > Metazoa > Chordata > Chondrichthyes > Myliobatiformes > Myliobatidae > Mobula > Mobula birostris. The sequence continues at coordinate 355,257 of NW_027274039.1, read as the reverse complement.
TAAGCTCATTGCATCTTGTAGATGGTGCACAATGCAACCACAGTGCAGCAATGGTGATGGGATGGATTGGCTGCCAATCAAATGCTTTTTTGTCCTGCGTTTTCCTATATTATCCTGCATTCTCCCTGTAAATTTTGACACCCTGATTAATCAAGAACCTATCAAGCTCTGCTTTAAATATACCCAATGATTTGGCCTACACAGCTGTCTGTGGCAATAAATTCCATAGATTCACCATCATCCGGCAAAAGAAAATTCTCTTCATCACTGTTTTTAATCAGTGTCCCTCAATTCTGAGGCAGTACCCTCTGGTCCTAGACTCTCCCACTATAGGAAACATCTCTGTGACGAGAGACCCAGGCGAGGGTGGTTAGGATCCTAGTGCTGGAGAATCCGAGACTAGAATTGAGACACGGTACATGACTGAAACAAATTTAGGGTTCTAATCTAGACGATAGATAAGAATCCAAAGTTGAGATGGCAATTGAGCACCAAACCTTAGTCGAGATGCTCTTTAAATATAAAAATCCTGGCACCAAAACATGGCTGCCAATTGGCAAGACAGGCCTGAATCTTTAAAGGAGCCACACCAGCTATTTGTTTTCTGGAGAGTTGGAGCATCTGCATCCCAGAGGCTTGTAGAGTCAGGTGCGTGTCATAACAGTCTCCAGACTTTTCAATGTTCAATAGATTGCATTGAGTTCCCCCTCATTCTTCTAAACTCCACCAAGAACAGGCGCAGAGCTAGCAAATGTTTCTTATATGTTAACCCTCTTATTCCTGGGCTTATTCTCGTGAACCTCCTCTGAATGCCTTCTGATGCTAGGACATCTTTTCTTAGATAATGAGCCCAAAACTCTCACAATACTCCAAGTACGACCTAACCAATGCCTTATAAACCCTCAGCATTACATTACAAACAATAGAAAATCTGCAGGTGCTGGAAATCTGAGCAACACACACAAAATACTGGAGGAACTCAGCAGGCCAGGCAGCATCTATGGAAAAAAAGTATAGTCGATGTTTCGGGCTAAAACCCTTTGGCAGGACTGGAGAAAAAAAGCTGAGGAGTAGATTTGAAAGGTGGGGGAGGGGAGAGAGAAACACCAGGCGATGGGTGAAACTTGGAGGAGAGGGGTGAAGCAAAGGGCCAGGAAGTTGATTGGTGAAAGAGACAGAAGGCCATGGAAGAAAGAAAAGGGGGAGGAGCACCAGAGGGAGACGTTGGACAGACAAGGAAATAACATGAGAGAGGGGAAAGGGGATGGGAAATGGTGAAGGGGGGAGACATTACTGGAAGTCTGAGAAATCGATGTTCATACCGTCAGGTTGGAGGCTACCCAGACAGAATATAGGGTGTTGTTCTTCCAACTGAAGTGTGGTCTTATCACGACAGTGGAGGAGGCCATGGATGGACGTATCAGAATGGGAATGGGAAGTGGAATTAAAGTGGGTAGCCACGGGAGGTCCCACTTGTTCTGGCAGACAGAGCATAGATGCTCAGTGAAGCGGTCTCCCAGTCTATATCAGGTCTCAGCAATATACAGGAGGTAGCACTGGGAGCACCGAACACAGTATATGACCCCAACAGACTCACAGGTGAAATGTCACCTCACCTGGAAGGACTGTTTGAGGCCCTGAATGGTAGTGAGGGAGCAGGTGTAGGGGCAAGTGTAGCATTTGTTCCGCTTGCAAGTGTCAAGAGGGAGATCAATGGGGAGTGACGAATTGACAAGGGAGTCACATAGGAAGCGATCCCTGCGGAAAGCAGAAAGTGGTGGGGGGGAGGGAAAGATGTGTTTGGTGGTGGGATCCAGTTGGAAGTGGTGGATTTTTCGGAGAATTATGTGCTGGACACGAGGCTGGGGGGTGGTAGGTAAGGACAAGAGGAATCCTATCCCTGATGGGGTGGTGGGAGGATGGGGTAAGAGCAGAGGTGTGTGAAATGGAAGAGATGCAGTTGAGGGCCATGTTGATGGTGGAGGAAGGGAAGCCTTTCTTTGAAAAAGGAGGACATCTCCTTCATTTTAGAATGAAAAGCCTCATCCTGAGAGCAGAGGTGGGGAGAAGGAGGAATTGAGAGAAGGGGTAAAAGGGAAATGTCACCCTTCTTTCTCATTACTACTTGCCCCTCCATCTATCTTCATATTATCTGCAAAGTTGGCTACAAAGCCATCAATTCCTTCATCTAAATCATCGATGTGAAAAGAAGCGGTACCAAGACCAACCCGGCAGTCAACGAGATAAAGCTCCCTTTCTTTCTACTCTTTGCCTCCTGCCAGTCAGCCAATCTTCCATCCATGCTAGTACCTTTCCTATAATACCATGAACTCTTATCTTGTTAAGCAGCCTCATGTGTGGCACCTTGTCAAAAGCCTTCTGAAGTTCCAAATAAACAACATCCACTGTCTTTGCTTAGTCTATCCTGCCTGATACTTCCTCAAAAAGTTCCAATAGGTTTATAAGGCAAGATTTCCCCTTAAGGAAACCGTGCTGACTTTGGCCTATTTTACCATATGCCTCCAAGTACCCCGAAACCTCATCCTTAACAATCAACTGCAATGTCTTACCAACCATTGACATCAGGCTAACTGGCCTATAGTTTCCTTTCTTCTGCCTCCCTCCCTTCTGAAAGAGTGAAGTGACATTTGTAATGTTCTGGTCCTTCAGAACCATTCCAGAAGCTAGTGATTCTTGAAGGATTATTATCAATGCCTCCACAACCTCTTCAGCTACGTCTTTCCGAACCTCAGGATGTTGTCCATCTGCTCCAGGTGGCTTAACTATCTTCAGGCTTCTCACTTCCAAAGCACCTTCTCCTTAATATTAGCAACAATAGTCACTTCTGTCCCCTTTTGTTGTTGGAGCTGCACTCATCCAGGCAAAAGAGAGAATTCCATCATGCTCCTGATGTGCTTCATAAATGGTGAAAAGGCTCTGTGGTATCAGGAGGTGAGTCATTCACCACAGGATACCCAGCTTCCTTACTTCTGATGAAGGACACACCCACGATATATCACAATTTGTTGTTGCTTTTCTCAGTTGCTGGCTGTACATAGTGATCAGCTCTTCCTGCGCCATTCAGATCACCACTTTCTATTATTAGCTGCATCATATTCAGGAGACTGAAGCACACTTTCAACAACAGTGTTGTTAAAATCTAATCTCAGTTGTTTAAGCTGTTAATTTGCTGAATGAAGGGTTTGTATGTTGTCTTTTGCTCTCATATGAGTCTGATGCCATCTGTTTCTGTTCAGTCAGTGATCGTCAGGCGTTTGCTCTTGCCAGTAACTTCCTCAGTACTTCCGGAACCTGTACATATTTACAGCAGTCAAACAATAACTACCATACCCTGCACCGTTCTGATCTGCCCTGTTACTGGCTCTTATGTTCCTGGTTTTTACTTTTTAGATCAGGCTAAAGATTTACCTGAAATCTTTCATCTTTTATCTTTATAGATGTTTATTCGATTGAAAGTACAGGACAAGATAACATGCTACTACATGGAAGTGTCTGCACTGTATACAAGCCTCTTCCCATCTCTCTCTGTCTTGAACCAGTTCACACCTCGTCCTCCTTCCTTACACACTCTCTCACTTCCTACAGCTTCTACTTATTCTTTATAGTTCAATTTTGCTTTTGAAACTAGTGTATAAGATAAAGAGAGGCATTGATTGTGTGGATAGTCAGAGGCTTCTTTCCCAGGGCTGAAATGGTTGCCACAAGAGGACACAGGTTTAAGGTGCTGGGGAGTGGGTACAGAGGAGATGTCAGGGGTAAGTTTTTTACTCAGAGAGTGGTGAGTGCGTGGAATGGGCTGCCGGCAATGGTGGTGGAGGCGGACACGATAGGGTCTTTTAAGAGACTTTTGGATAGGTACATGGAGCTTAGAAAAATAGAGGGCTATGGGGAAGTCTAGTAATTTCTAAGGCAGGGACATGTTCGGCACAACTTTGTGGGCCGAAGGACCTGTATTGTGCTGTAGGTTTTCTATGTTTCTATGAAACTGTTGGAACTTGAGACTTACAGTCTGCTAACACTCTGCGTTTCCCAAGAAAACACTATAGCTTCTGGATCCATAGTCAGATTACCCCTGTCCCTAATGGGCCTTGCCCTCGCCTTGCTTATTCCTCAGCCCTTAATATGATCATACTATACCTTACAACCGCAGAAACCTAGAAAACATACAACACAATACAGGCCTTTCGGCCCACAAAGCTGTGCCGAACATGTCCCTACCTTAGAACTACCTAGGCTTTACCCATAGCCCTCTATTTTTCTAAGCTCCATGTAGCCATCCAGGAGTCTCTTAAAAGACCCTATTGTTTCCGCCTCCACCACTGCTGCTGGAGGCCTATTCCACGCACTCACCACTCTCTGCATAAGAAACTTACCCCTGATATCTCCTCTGTACCCACTTATAAGCACCTTAAAACTATGCCCTCTTGTGCTAGCCATTTCAGCCCTGGGGAAAAGCCTCTGACTATCCACACAATCAATGCCTCTCATTATCTCGTACACCTCAGATTTACCTTATTCTTGTCTGCCAGTAATTTGTCGTGACCTGTCTTTGCCTTCCTTGTTTCCTTATTGAGCACCTCCATACGTTCTTTACAGGTGCCCCCATCACTAGACCCCTGTACCTGAGATATGCTTCCTCTTTTCTCTTTCTCCAGTCCTCACAACCAGAGTTCCCTCTACTTGTTACTCTGGGCTTTCATCCCTACATGAACATGTTGACCTTGAACTCTCTGTCATTTCCCTTTGAAAGCATCCAGATGAAGACTTAGTTGCCACAAAGTATGCCCAATCTGCCTTTGTTAGGTCCTCTCTATATTAATGAAATTGGCCTTCCCCCAGTTTAAGACCTTTATTTCTGATCCATTCCTCTTCTTCCAAAAAAAACCACATACAAAGGGTATGTGAATGTCTCGTGTAAGTCACAATAAATGAAGAAAGGCTATTTCCAAAATGCTGCTCCACTGTCAGTCCCTCCACTGACAGTCCCTCCAGTGTCAGTCCCTCCAGTGTCAGTCCCTCCACTGACAGTCCCTCCAGTGTCAGTCCCTCCACTGACAGTCCCTCCAGTGTCAGTCTCTCCACTGACAGTCCCTCCAGTGTCAGTCCCTCCACTGACAGTCCCTCCAGTGTCAGTCTCTCCACTGACAGTCCCTCCAGTGTCAGTCCCTCCACTGACAGTCCCTCCAGTGTCAGTCTCTCCACTGACAGTCCCTCCACTGACAGTCCCTCCACTGACAGCCCCTCCAGTGTCAGTCCCTCCACTGTCAGTCTGTGGTAAACCATGTATATATGTTGTAACTCGGCTACCTGTCTGGACACACACCTCTGCTGACTGCCCCTGTGGCTCCTCCCACAGAGTCCTGTATAAAGGTGTTCGCCTTGCCCCTCCCCCTCAGTCTGGGGGCAGACACTCACTGTGGAGGTCGTATTGTACAGCAAATAAAATTGAAGCACCTTCAATTACTCCAAAAGACTGAGGTTTGGTAAAATACTGAAAGGCTTTTATTTGCCGTACAATACGACCTCCACAGTGAGTGTCTGCCCCTGGACTGAGGGGGAGGGGCAAGGCAAACACCTTTATACAGGACTCTGTGGGAGGAGCCACAGGGGCAGTCAGCAGAGGTGTGTGTCCAGACAGGTAACCGAGTTACAACATATATACATGGTTTACCACACAGTCCCTCCAGTGTCAGTCTCTCAGTTCCTCCTGCAGCCTGTTGCCTTCAATAATTCCTCCTTCAACAAAGCCCAACCTCTCAAATTAACCCAATACAGGCAAGCCCCAATGGTCTTTTCCATGAAGTACAAGCTGCCTCTGGAAAGCTATTGAGGCAAATAAGCTGATCTATCAGTCCAGCAAACATTTCACTGCTCATCACTCCACAGCAAGAAGGCAAGACAGCACTGGTGAAACATTGTGACACATTAAATGCAGTTTACTTTTACACTTTGAGCATCTCGTCACACAGTATATATTGATGCAGGAAGCACAGTCCTCACCATGGCGCTGCTTCAGCAGAACACGTATACCATTTCTGGAAACTACCTTGTGCAATAAATAGGATCTTGCCTCACTTTGAGTTTCTCTGAAATATATGGCAAAAATACCCTGCAAAAATTTAGCAACAGCTGTGATAATGAATCATTTTTCAGTTGCTTCGGCCATCGCTGAGTTCAGAAGAGGTTCACAAGAATGATCCCAAGAATGAAAGGGTTAATATATGAGGATCATTTGATGGGTCTAGGCCTATACTTGCTGGAGTTTAGAAGAATGTGGGGGAAATCTCATTGAAACCTATCGAATATTGAAAGCCCTAGATAGAGCGGGTGTGGAGAGGATGTTTCCTATAGTGGGTGAGTCTGTGACCAGACGTGAGGAGGAATTTCTTTAGCCAGAAGGTGGTAAATCTGTAGAATTTATTCCCACAAACGACTCTGGGGGACTAAGTCATTGGGTACATTTAAAGTGGAGGTTGATAAGTTCTTGATTAGTAGGAGCATCAAAGGTTGCAGAGCGAAGTTGGGAGAATGGAATTGAGAGGGGTAATAAATCAGCCATGATGGAATGGCAGAGCAGACTCAATGGGCTGAAAGACCTAACTCTGTTCCTTTGTCTTATGGTCTTACATGGATGCCCTGATCCCAAATACCAGTTTACCAGAAGTTATCAATTCCATCAGTGGGATCTTGACTCTTACACTCCATGGCTCCTGCAATAACAAAGACTGCAGTTCAAGGAAATATTCCTTGGCCTTCTGGTACTCGCAACCTGTTAAAACTGTACACTGTTTCAGGGATGCAACTTCTGTCCAAGGCGCAGCTTGAAGGTTATAATATTGTTCAATTAGCCAATGGGGTTAAAGCAATAACAATGGGAGAAGCCATGTTCCACTCCAAGCTGCATCCAAGCACACAGAGCTCCAGTACTACAATCACTACTGGATAGGATCTCCTCGGGAAGTCTGGAATGTAGATATTGAGCCTAAAGAATAGGGTCCACTGTAGATACTAGGCCTTGATGATATGAATATTCTCAAGGAAATTTTCGGCTGAAATTCTGGTGCAGATAGGATCTAATATGCCTCTATAATTCAAGTATGAGGAATAAGTGCCACGGTAGCGTGGCGGATAGCACGGCACTATTCAGGTAAGGGGGGTTGGGGTCAGAGTTTAATCCCAGAGTCCTCTGAAAAGAGTTTGTACATGCTTTGTGTAAGGAGTTTCTGCCTACCCGGCATGGAATCTGTGGGTTTCCTCCTGGTGCTCCGGTTTCCTTCCACAGTCCAAGGACATACCAGTTAGTAGGTAAATTGTAGGTTAATAATCAAGCACTTGAGATACTGCATGATGTCGTCTTCAAAAAAGAACTTTTCCATCCTGACACATTTCATATCATAATCAGGGAATCCAATCAGGCTTGCTTAGGAAATCTCTGCCCGATTACCATCAGCATATAACCTGTAGCACCAAAGGTCCCAACACATCAGAGCACTACTAATCCAAGATAATGGATGCTATCATTCCATGCCCAGACTGCACTTTGGAAAATCAGATCATTTGGCTGTCCTTCTCCTGCCTACGTGCAGGCAGAGGCTAAAGGGCAAGGCTCCAGATATTAGGGCAAAGTAGAGGTGGTTGGAAGAGGAGGAGAAGTGGCTTCAGTAGACTGGCCCATGTTCAAGGACACATCTGTGGATCTGAGTGACTACACCAGGATTGTCACAGACTTTATAAAAACAGTTGTAAATGATAAGTTCAATACCTTCTATGCTCGCTTCAACCATCAAAACATGGATGAACCATCACAGACCCTGATGATCCTCTGATTTCAGTCTCTGAGGCTGACGTGTGGGCATCCTTCAGGAGGGTGAACCCCTGGAAAGTATCCAGGAGCAGGTGGTGTACCTGGCCGTGCACTAAAGACCTGTGCTGGTCAGTTGGCTGGAATGTTAACTGAGATCGTTAACCTCTCACTTTGGCAGTCTGAAATACCCACCTGCTTCAAACAGGCTTCAGTTATAATGTGTCTAAGAAGAATGTGGTAGCCTACCTCAATGACTATAAACCAGTAGCACTTACATCCATGGTGATAAGGTGCTTTGAGAGCTTGGTGATGAAATATATCAACTCCTCAATGTGACACTTCAGCTTGGCCTTTATTGACTACAGCCTGGCATTCAATACCATCGTCCCCTCATGGTTGGCCCTTGCAGACCCCAGTCTGTTTGGATTGGCAACAACATCTCCTCCACAATCTCCATCAGCACAGGTTTACCAAAAGGTTGGGTGCTTAGTCCCAGGCTCTACTCACTTTACACTTATGACTGTGTGGCTAAGCAAGCTCCAATGTCATATTCAAGTTTGCAAGTGACACAGCTGTCATTGGCTGAATTAAAGGTGGTGACAAATTGACATAGAGGCCAAACAGAAAATCTGGCTCAGTGGTGCCACAACAACAACCTTACTCTATGTCAGAAAGACCAAGGAGATGATTATTGACTTCAGGAGGAGGAAACCAGAGTCCATAAGCCAGTTCTCAGCAGGAGATCAGAGGTTTAGAGGGTTAGCAATTTTAAATTCGACTGTGTTATCATTTCAGAGGATGTTGTGGGCCCAGCACATAAGTGCAATTACAAAGAAAGGATGGAAACACCTCAACTTCCTTAGAAGTTTGCAAAGATTCAACATGACATCTAAAACTTTGATAAACTTCCATAGATAAGTGGTGGAGAGTATATTGACTAGCTACACCACAGCCTAGTATGGAAAAACATACAAACAGTGCCAAATACGGCCCAAGGTAAAGCTCTCCCCATCATTGAGTACATTTACACAAACCTGTTGCAGGAAAGCAGCATCTATCATCAGGCCATGCTCTCGTCTTGCAGGTGCATCAGGAAGAGGGTACAGGAGCCTCAAGACTCACACCATCCATTCAGGAACAGTTATTACCCCTCAATCATCAGGCTCTTGAACCAGAAGGGATAACTTCACTCACCCCAACATTGAACACCCCACAACCTGTGGAGTCACTTTAGACCATAAAACATAGGAGCAGAATTAGGCCATTCAGCTCATCAAATCTCTTCCATCATGGCTGACCCTGGATCACACTCAACCCCGTACACCTGTCTTCTCAAAATATCCTCTGATTCCCTGACTGATCAGGAAATGATCAACTTCCGCATCAAATATACCCACAGACTTGGCCTCCACCACAGTCTGTGGCAGAGCATTCTGCAGATTCACTACTCTCTGGCTAAAAAAATTCTTCCTTACCCTCAGTAGTGTCTTGTAAAAGCTCAGCATTTTTGTGTGTGTCTCAGCATTATCTCCTTGCTTTTATATTCCTTCCCCCTTGAAATAAATGCCAGCATTGCATTTGCCTTCATTAGCACAGACTCAACTTGTAAGTTAACCTTCTGAGAGTTTGCATGAGGACTGCTAAGACCCTTTGCACCTCTGATGTTTGACCCTTCTCCCCATTTAGATAATAGTCCTAACTATTGTTCCTTTTAACAAAATACATTATCATACATTGCCGAACACTGTATTCCATCTACCACTGTTTTTGCCCATTCTTCCAATTTGTCTAATTCCCACTGTAATCGTATTGCTTCCTCAACCCTACCTACCCCTCCACTTGTCTTTGTGTCATCCTCAAATCTCACCACAAAACCATCAGTTCTGTTCTCCTAATCATTGACAAGCAACGTGAAGAGTAGCAGTCCAAATACTGACCCCTGAGGAACACCACGAGTCACTGACAGCCAACCAGAAAAGGAGCCCTTTATTCCCACTGGCTGCCTCCTGCCTGCCAGCCATTCCTCTACCCATGGCAGGACTTTGCTGTAATACCATAAGAAGTCAAAGCTACTGTAAAAGCAAAAGAAAGTGCATGCAACAAAGCAAAAATTAGTGGGAAGATAAGAGGATTGGAAAGTTTTTAAAAACCTACAGAGAGCAACTAAAAAAATCATTAAAAGGGAAAAGATGAAATATGAAAACAAGCTAGCAAATTATATTATAGTGAATGGTAAAAGTTTTTTCTAATATGTTAAAAATAAAAGTGAGATGATAGTGGATATAGGACCGCTAGAAAATGAGGCAGGAGAAATAATAATAGGAGACAGGTAGATGGCTGATGAACTAAATGAGTATTTTGCATCAGCCTTCACTGTGGAAGACACTAGCAGTGTGCCTGATGTAGTAGGTGAAGGAGGAGAAGTGGGTTCAGTTACTATTACTATAAAGTCAGCATGGATTTGTGAAAGGAAAATCATGTCTGACGAATCTCATAGAATTTTTTGAGGATGTAACTAGTAGAGTGGATAGGGGAGAACCAGTGGATGTGGTATATTTGGATTTTCAAAAGGCTTTTGACAAGGTCCCACACAGGAGATTAGTGTGCAAACTTAAAGCACACGGTATTGGGGGTAAGGTATTGATGTGGATAGAGAATTGGTTGGTAGACAGGAAGCAAAGAGTGGGAATAAACGGGACCTTTTCAGAATGGCAGGCAGTGACTAGTGGGGTACCGCAAGGCTCGGTGCTGGGACCCCAATTGTTAACAATATATATTAATGACTTGGATGAGGGAATTAAATGCAGCATCTTCTCCAAGTCTGCAGATGACACGAAGCTGGGCGGCAGTGTTAGCTGTGGGGAGGATGCTAAGAGGATGCAGGGTGACTTGGATAGGTTGGGTGAGTGGGCAAATTTGTGGCAGATGCAATTTAATGTGGATAAATGTGAAGCTATCCACTTTGGTGGCAAAATCAGGAAAACAGATTATTATCTGAATGGTGGCCGATTAGGAAAAGGGGAGGTGCAGCAAGACCTGGGTGTCAATATACACCAGTCATTGAAAGTGGGCATGCAGGTACAGCAGGCGGTGAAAAAGGCGAATGGTATGCTGGCATTCATAGCAAGGGGATTCGAGTACAGGAGCAGGGAGGTACTACTGCAGTTGTACAAGGCCTTGGTGAGACCACACCTGGAGTATTGTGTGCAGTTTTGGTCCCCTAATCTGAGGAAAGACATCCTTGCCATAGAGGGAGTACAAAGAAGGTTCACCAGATTGATTCCTGGGACGGCAGGACTTTCATATGATGAAAGACTGGATGAACTGGGCTTATACTCATTGGAATTTAGAAGATTGAGGGGGGATCTGATTGAAACATATAAAATCATAAAGGGATTGGACAGGCTAGATGCAGGAAGATTGTTCCCGATGTTGGGGAAGTCCAGAACGAGGGGTCACAGTTTGAGGATAAAGGGGAAGCCTTTTAGGACTGAGATTAGGAAAAACTTCTTCACACAGAGAGTGGTGAATCTGTGGAATTTTCTGCCACAGGAAACAGTTGAGGCCAGTTCATTGGCTATATTTAAGAGGGAGTTAGGTATGGCCCTTGTGGCTAAAGGGATCAGGGGGTATGGAGGGAAGGCTGGTACAGGGTTCTGAGTTGGATGATCAGCCATGATCATACTGAATGGTGGTGCAGGCTCGAAGGGCCGAATGGCCTACTCCTGCACCTATTTTCTATGTTTCTATGTTTCTACAAGTTAAAACTGCCCACTGTTGGTCCGACTGATCAGCCTCCATGCTACAGAACTGCTCTCTTTGATGATGTCAACTGGAATGTCTTCCATGATGAGGATGTCTCTGAGTTCACAGAAGGGGTCATAAGTTTCATCTGGAAGTCCCCCAGAAATCAGCCAGGGTCTTTCCAAACCAGAAACCCTGGATCAACAGTTCTGTGCGAGCTGCACTTACCGCGCGACACAGAGCTTACATTGCCGGTAATCAGCTGGAGCTCAAGAAATGCAGCTACGATCTGCCCAAAGTCATTAAGGCAGCAGAACAACAATACAGAGACAAGATGCAGGCACAACTCTCCAACAATACATGCAGCTTACTGTAAGGTCTGTGCACCATCGCAGAGTTCAAAGCGAAACGCAGTGGAGTTTCCAACATTGCTGCCTCTCTCCCAGATGAGCTAAATCTCTCTTACGCTCATTTCGGTGTTGCCAACTCCGAGCCCCTGAGGAGACCTGCAGATGATGCAACCGGCAGCTTGGTTATCTCTGAGGCTATTCCCAATGAGTGGACAGCCGCAAGGCTGCGGAACCAGATGGCATCCCAGGGCGAGTATTCAGGATATGTACAGCAAGACTGGCTGGTATGTTTGCAGACATTTTTAATCTCTCCTTCTCCCTCCTGTTTCAAAACATTCACCATTATGGCATCCTGTCACACTCATTTCAATAATAAACAAATGCCTTGAGAGGCTGGCCAAGGACTACATCTGCAGCATGCTGCCACCCACACTGGACCCCCTACAATTTGCCTACCGACACAACTGATCGACAGACAACGCAATAGCCACAGCTTTACACACTATCCTCACACCTCTGGAGAAGAGGAATGCTTATGTGAGAATGCTGTTCTTGGACTACAGTTCTTTATTCAACACCATAATTCCCTCCAGGTTCCACAGGAAGCTCAAGGGTCGCGGCCTTCACCCTGCCTTGTGCAGCTGGATCCTGGACTTCCAGTCAGATCACTGGCAGATAGTAAGAGTGGGCTCCCTCACCTCCAACCCTTTGATCCTCAACACAGGTGCCCCTCAGGGCTGTGTACTAAACCCCTCCTTTACTCTCTGTGCACCTTTGACAGTGTCGCCATCCACAGCTCCAATCCGCTAATTAAATTTGCTGATGACACTACACTGATTGACGTAATCTCAAGTAATAACGAGGCAGCCTACAGAGAAGAAGTCATCACCCTGACACAGTGATGTCAAAAAAAGACAACCTCTCCCTCAAGGTCGCAAAACAAAGGAGCTGGTTGTGGATTACAGGAGGAATGGAGACAAGCTAACCCATAGTGACATCAATGGATCTGGGGCTGAGAGGGTGAACAGCTTTAAATTTCTCAGCATAAACGTCACCAAGGATCTCACATGGTCTGTACATACTGCCTGTGTGGTGAAGAAAAGCACAACAGCGCCTCTTTCACCTCAGATGGTTGAAGGAGTTTGGTATGAGCCCCAAGATTCTAAGAACTTTCTACAGGGGCACAATTGAGAGCATCCTGACTGGCTGGTATGGGAACTGTACTTCCCTCAATCGCAGGACTCTGCAGAGAGTGGTGTGGACAGCCCAGTGCATCTGTAGTTATGAACTTCCCACTATTCAGGACACTTACAAAGACAGGTGTGTAAAAAAGGCCTGAAGGATCATTGGAGACCTGAGTCACCCCAACCACAAACTGTTCCAGCTGCTACCATCTGGGAAACAGTACTGCAGCATAAAAGCCAGGACCAACAGGCTCCGGGACAGCTTCTTCCACCAGGCCATCAGACTGATTAATTCATGCTAATACAACTCTATATCTATGTTATATTGACTCTCCTGGTGTACATAATAATTATTATAACTTACTATAATTGCACATTGCAAATTTAGATGGAGACGTAACGTAAAGATTTTTACTCCTCATGTATATGAAGAATGTAAGTAATAAAGTCAATTCAATTCAGTTCAGGAGAAAAGGTGCTCAAAAAACTGAAAGGCCTAAAGGTACATAAGTCGCCCGGATCAGATGAACTGCATCCTAGGGTTCTGAAAGAGGCAGTGTTAGAGATTGTGGTGGTATTAGAAATTATCTTTCAAAAATCATTGGACTCTGGCATGGTGCCAGAGGACTGGAAAATTGCAAATGTCACTCCACTCTTCAAGAAAGGAGGAAGGCAGCAGAAATTAAATTATAGACCAGTTAGCCTGACCTCACTGGTTGGGAAGATGTTGGAGTCAATTGTTAAAGATGAGGTGATGGAGCACTTGGTGACACAGGACAAGATAATATAAAGTTAGTATGGTTTCCTTCAGGGAAAATCCTGCCTGACAAACCTGTTAGAATTCTTTGAGGAGATTACAAGTAGGATAGATAAAGGGGATGCAGTGGATATTGTATGTTTGGACTTTCAGAAGGCCTTTGACAAGGTGCCATACATGGGGCTGCTTACCAAGTTAAGAACCCATGGAAGGTTACTAACATGGCTAGAACATTGGCTGATTGGTAGGAGGCAACAAGTGGGAATAAAAGGATCCTTTTCTGGTTGGCTGCCAGTGACGAATGGTGTTCTGCAGGGGTCAGTGTTGGGACTGCTTCTCTTTATGCTGTATATAAATGATTTAGATGATGGAATAGATGGCTTTGTTGCCAAGTTTGCAGATGATATGAAGATTGGTGGAGAGGCAGGTGGTGTTGAGGAAACAGATAGGATGCAGAAGGACTTAAACAGATTAAGAGAATAAAAAATCTAGGAATCTGTGATGTAAAGGGACTTGGGAGTCCTTGTGCAGAACACCCTAAAGGTTAACTTGCAGGTCGGGTTGGTGGTGAGGAAGGCAAATGCCATGTTAGCATTCATTTCAAGAGGTCTAGAATACAAGAACAAGGATGTGATGCTGAGGCTTTATAAGGCACTGGTGAGGCCTCACCTTGAGTATTGTGAACAGTTTTGGGCCCCTCATCTTAGAAAAGACGTGCTGGCATTGGAGAGGATCCAGACGAGGTTCACAAGGATGACGCCAGGAATGAAACAGGTATCATACGAGGAATATTTGATGGCTTTGGGTCTGTACCTGCTGGAATTCAGAAAGATAATGGGGAATCTCATTGAAACCTTTCGAATGTTGAAAGGCCTAGAGAGAGAAGATGTGGAAACAATGTTTCCCATGGTGGGAGAGTCTTGGACAAGAGAGCACAGCCTCAGGATAGAGGGGCGCCCTTTCAAAACAGAGGTGCAGAGAAATTCCTTTAGCCAAAGAGTGGTAAATTTGTGGAATTCATTGCCATTTGCAACTGTGGAGGCCAGGTCATTGGGAGTAGTTAGGACAGAGATTGATAGGTTCTTGATTGAATATGGCATCAAAGGTTGTGGGAACCAGGGTTGAGGAGGAGAAAAGAAAGGATCAGCCATGATTGAATGGTGGAACAGACTCGATGGGCAGATGGCCTAATTCTGTTCCTATGTCTCATGGTCTATAATTTTACCTTGTCGAGCAGCCTTAGAGTGGCACCTCCTCAAATGCCTTCTGAAAATCCAAGTAAGTGACATTCACTCCCTCTCCTTTGTCTACCCTGCTTGTTACTTCCTCAAAGAACTGATTTGTCAGGCAGGATTTCCCCTTGGAGAAACCATGCTGCCTTTGATATATTTAATCATTAGTCTTCAAGTACTCCGAAACCATGTCCTTAATAATGGACTCTAACACTTTCCCAACCACTGAGATTAGGCTAACTGACTTATAATTTCCTTTCTTTTGTCTTCCTTCCTTCTTAAAGAGAGGAGTGACATTTGAATCTTTCAGTCCTTGGGGCTATGCCAGAATCAAGTGATTCTTAAAAGATCATAACCAATGCATCTGTTATCTCTTCAGCAACCTTCTTTTTCAGAACTCTGGGATGTATACCCTCTCTGGTCCAGGTGACTTATGCATCTTAAGATCTTTGAGTTTGCCTCGCACTTTTTCCTTTGTAATAGCAATGGCACTCATTCCTGCTCTTTGATACTCATGGTCGTCTGGCACATTGCTGGTGTCTTCTGCAGTGAAGGAAGATGCAAAGTATTCATTAAGTTCATCTACCATTTCTTTGTCCCCCATTACTACCTCACCAGCATCATTTTCCAGTGGTCCGTTATCAACTCTCACTTCCCTTTTACTCTATATATAACTAAGAAAAATTTTAGTATCCAGCTTAATATTATTTGCTAGTTTGCCTTCATATTTCACCTTTTCCCTTCTTATAATTTTATTTAGTTGCCTTTCGTTGGATTTTTAAAGCTTCCCAATCATCCAACTTCCTTCTCACTTTTGCTACCTTACATGCCCTTTCCTTGGCTTTCAAGGACTCTTCATCTCATGTTCTCAATATTTATTGTTAATTAATTTATTATTATTATTATTATTTCATTCTTTCTGTATTTGCACAGTGTTATTTTCTCACTGGTTGTCTGCTCAGTTGGTGTGATTTTTCATTGATTTTATTATGGTTACTGGATTTGTTAGATATATCTGCAAGCAAATGAATCTCATGATTGTGCATAGCGACACAAATGTTCTTTGAAAATATATTTACTTTGAACCTTAGTAGGTCATTGTAAATTGTGACATGATGAGATTAGGGTTAAATTGGCACGTTGCTGGACGGCACAACTCGAAGTGCGGGAACGCCGATTCTATGCTGTATCCCAATAAATAAATAAAAACTACTTTTGGTTTCCTCTCAGCATTCCCAAGTCTCCATTTACTGCTCCTCCAGCTGTCCCTAGCTAAATTCCCAGAAAGCTGCTGGAAGGGTGTTCTGTGATGTCCAGCCACCTCAGGGGCTCCACTCCGGATGTGCTGTCTGGGTTTACTCCCATAGCCTTCGTCTCTCCCGAGTCTGCCCACAAGGCAGTGGGGCTATTTACTCATAGCTGGGGATCTGGTTCATGAGCACCAGGGTGTGTCCACACACCGGCGGGCCTGGGAGCCAAGTGTGCAGGGGACAGACTAAATTAAAACAGAAGTGCAAAATGGAAATAAAAAAGCAGTGAGGTAGTGTCTATGGGCTCAGTGTCCATTCAGCAATCAGATGGCAGAGGTGAAGAAGCTATTCCTGAATTATAGCATGTGTGTCTTCATGCTTCTGTACCTCCTTTATGATGGTAGCAATGAGAACAAGGTATGACATAGTTGTTAGGGGTTCTTAATGATGGACACAACCTTCTTGAGGCATTGCTTCTTAAAGGTGTCCTGGATACTGCAGACGCTAGTGCCCATGATGGAACTGATTAAGTTTATTACTCTCTGCAGCTTACCTTGATCCTATGCAGTAACCCCCCACCCCCCATACCTGATGGCGATGCATCCAGTAAGAATGCTCTCCACAGTTCAACTGTATACCTTTAAAAATGTTTTTGGTGACGTACCAAATCTCCTCAAACTCCTCATAGCTGATGTCATGCCTTCCTTGTTGCTGCATCAGTATGTTGGGTTACATCCTCAGAGATATTGAAACCAAAGGAACTTGAAATTGCTCACTCTCCACTTCTGATCCCTCTATGGGGACTAGTATGTGTTCCTCATCTCACCCTTTCTGAAGTCCACAATCAGTTCTTTGGTCTTATTGATGTTAACACCACTCAACTAACTAGCTGATATATCTGACTCTTGTACAGCCTCTCATCACCATCTGAAATTCTGCCAACAATGGTTATATCATCAACAAATTTATAGATGATATTTGGGCTGTGCCTCGCCACACAGTCATGGATGTAGAGAGAGTAGAGCAGTGGGCTACATCACTGTCTGGTATGGAGAGGCTACTGCACAGGACCGAAAGAATCTGCAGAAGGTTGTAAATCTAGTCGGCTCCATCCTGGGCACTAGCCTACAAAGTACCCAGGACATCTTTAGGGAGCTGTGTCTCAGAAAGGCAGCACCCATTATTAAGGATCTCCAGCACCCAGGGCATGCCCTTTTCTCACTGTTACCATCAGGTAGGAGGTACAGAAGCCTGAAGACACACACTCAGCGATTCAGGAACAGCTTCTTCCCCTCTGCCATCCGATTCTACCTCACTTTTTTTTAATGTACAGTATTTCTATTTTTGCACTTTTTTAATCTATTCAATATATATAATTTATTTACTTGTTTATTTATTATTGTTTTATTTTATTTATTATTATTATTTTTCTCTACTAGATTATGTATTGCATTGAACTGCTGCTGCAAAGTTAACACATTTCAGTACTCCAATACTCCCCCCACTCACTATACTCAACAGTATTGTGTCTGCTGTGGAGACCTTCAGGTTTCTGGGTGTCACAGTCTCCCAGGACCTGAAGTGGACACCCAACGCGGACACTCTTATCAAAAAGGCTCAGCAGAGGTTGTATTTCCTACGTCAACTCAGGAAGTACAACCTGCCTCAGGAGCTGCTGATTCAATTCTATTCAGGAATAATCCAGCCTGTTCTCTGTTCGTCCATCATTGTCTGGTTTGGATCAGCTACCAAACAAGACAAGAATAGACTCCAAAGAACCGTCAGGGCTGCGGAAAGAATTATTGGTGTGAAGTTGCCCTCGATCCAGGACTTAAATGCATCTACAGTCAGGAAGCGAGCAAGCAGCATCATTGTAGACCCATCACACCCTGGACATCACCTGTTCCAACTCCTTCCTCCTGGTAGGCGCTTTAGGTCACTGTATGCCAGGACAAATAGGTACAAGAACAGTTTCTTTCCGTATGCCATCAGTCTTATGAACACTTGAATTTTAGTCTATTATAAACCAAGTTCACCTGTACATACACTGGTATACCTCATTGTATATAGTTCACGGTTATTTGTACTATTGTTTTGTTTGCTTTTTGATTCTGTGCAGCGAGAGCTCAGGGAAACCGGCATCAAATTCCCTGTATGTGTCCACATACTTGGCGATAATAAAGGATTCGGATTTTGATTTCACGTCACATAATGATAATAAACCTGATTCCTATTCTGACATCCTGAGGTTTGCCAGTGTTGATTGTCAGCCAGGTGGAATGTTATTTCGGATCCATGCAGATTGCAGTCTTTTGGTGAAGAAGTCAAGGATCCAGTTGTGGAGGGAAGTACAGAGGCCCAGAATCTGGAGCTTTTTGTTCAGAACTGTGGGGATGACTGTATTAAATGCTGAACTGTAGTCAATAAACAGCAACCTGACACAGGTAAACACACACAAAATGCTGGAGAAACCCAGCAGGCAAGGCAGCATCTATGGAAAAGAGTACAGTCGATATTTCAGGCTGAAACCCTTTGACAGGACTGGAAAAAATATTGAGGAGTAGATTTAAGAGGCGGGGGTGGAGGGGAGAGAGAAACTCAAGTTTATAGGTGAAAGCTGGAGGGGGAGGGATGAAAGAAAGAGTTGGGAAGTTGATTGGTGAAAGATACAGAAGGCCATAGAAGAAAGAAAAGTGGGGAGGAGGACTAGAGGGAGGCAATGGGTGAGTGAGGAGATAGGTGAGAAAGGGAAAAGGGGATGGGGAATAGTGAAGAAGGGATAGGAGCTGGGGGCATTACTGGTAGTTTGAGAAATCTATGGTCATGCCATCAGGTTGGAGGCCACCCAAACAGAATATAAGGTGTTATTCCTCCAACCAAAGTGTGGCCTCATCACGACATATTGAATATATTGGAATGGGAATGGGAATTGGAATTAAAATGGGTGGCTACTGGGAGATGCTGCTTTTTCTGGTGGACGAAGCATGGGTGCCTGGGGAAGTGATCTCCCAATCTACATCTAGTCTCACCGATATACAGGAGGCCACACCGGGAGCACCGAACACAGTATATGGCCCCAACAGACTCATAGGTGAAGTGTCGCCTCACCTGGATGAACTGTTTAGGACCCTGAATGGTAGTGAGGGAGGAGGCGTTGGGGCAGGTGAAGCACTTGTTCCACTTGCAAGGATAAGTGCCAGGAGGGAGATCAGTGGGGAGGGACAAATGGACAAGGGAGTTACGTAGGGAGCGATCCCTGCGCAAAGCAGAAAGTGGGGGGAGGGAAAGTTGTATTTGGTGGTGGGATCCAGTTGGAGGTGGCGGAAGTTTCGGAAAATTATGTGTTAGACACGAAGGCTGGTGGGGTGGTAGGTGAGAACAAGAAGAACCCTAGCCCTGGTAGGGTGGCGGGAGGATGGGGTAAGAGCAGACGTGTGTGAAATGAAAGAGATGCGGTTGAGGGCAGCATTGATAGTGGAGGAGGGGAAGGCCCTTTCTTTGAAAAAGGAGATATAGATACTTGTATTGTCCAGGTGATCCACACCATGTGAAGAGCCAATGAGTTGGCGTCTGCCTTAGACCTATGGTGCAGATAGGCAAATTGCTGTGGATCCAGGTCCTTACTGAGACAGCAGTCTAGCCATAACCAATCTCTCTCAAAGCACTTCATCACCTTAGATGTGAGTACTACTGAACTATAAGGCAGCTCTCCCTGCTCTTCTTGGGCACTGGTATAATTGTTGCCCTTTTGAAGCAGGTGGGAACTTTTGACTGTAGCATTGAGAGACTGGAAATGTCTCTGAACACCCTCGCCTGTTGGTTGACACAGGTTTGCAGAGCCCTACCAGTACTCCATCTGGTTCCTGTTGTCTTGCGAGAGTTTGCTCTCTTGAAAGACAGCCTGATATTGGCCTCTGAGATAGAGATCACAGGTTAGTGGATGCTGCAGGTATCTTCACAGCTGTAATTTTATTCTCCCTTTCAAAGTGAGCATAAAAGTTGTTGAGCTTGTCTGAAAATGAAGCATCACAGACATTCATGATGCTAGGTTTTGCTTTGTAGGAGGTAATGGCCTGCAAACCCTGCCAGAGTTGACACGCATCCGATTTTGCCTCCAGCCTTACTCAGAATTGTCCTGTAGCTCTTGAAGTAGCCCTCCACAAATCATACCTGGTTTTACTCTACAGATCTAGGTTGCCAGACTTGAATGCCACAGATCTGGACTCAGCAGACTATAAACCTCTTGGTTCATCCACGGCTTTTGATTTGAGTATGTAAGGTAAGTTCTTGTAGACATGGAACAAAGAATGTAGAAGAGTACAACACAGGAACAGGCCATTTGGCCCACAATAGTGTGCTGAATCAGCCAAAATTCAAATCAGAAACACCCAGACACTAATCACTTCTACCTACACCATGTCCATATCCCTCCATCTTCCTTATATCCATGCCTATCCAGCACATTTACCAGTGACTATACATTTGCCAGCAAGATGGTTGGTATTGGTAGTCAAAAGCCACGCTTCCTTAGACAAACTTTTAAACCAGCTTGGCATTCCCTCTTCTGCTGTCTTAAAGGGGTACTGTAACCAGAGTCTGTTTGAGTTCCATCGATTTGACATAGCAATAGATTATTTTAATCACATTAAAATGATGTTACTAACTGTACAGACCTGAGATGTAGTTGTGGTTGTCAGCTATAGCAAACAGAAATGGGAGTATTTTGGTGATTTCCATGAGAGCTGCTCACATGAGTTACCTTTTTGATGGTGCTCTGGAATCCAAGGCTTCTTTCTTCGGGCCAATAAAGGAAGCAGCTTTTGTGGACAGTGCAGGGACAGCACACTCTCTCACTGAAGGGTTTTTGTCAAATACTGAATTTTATTGTCAGTCTCTGTTGACGCAGCTCACAGGCAGGATAAAATATCATGGTATGACACATTGGGTCTGCACCCACTCCCCCAGACTTTTGGTTTCCAGCTCAGTCCATTGATGAGTACTCTGCCGTTATTATACTGTAATACTGTCAGTAAAAATGAGGTCATCATGGGATTTACTGTATCTGACTCGTATTTAGCTGAAATAACATGACTAAAGATATAGTCACCACCTCCCATAATGTATGTGTTAATGAAACTCTGACAATAGTGGCTCAGTCTGCAGCCTCTGTCGCCAAGGACAGCAGATACATGGAAACATCCCTACTTGCAGCTCAGAAGGTCCATCCTATGAGCCTAGGCTAAAAACTGCAACAGTGCAAGACCATGATAGGATAGGATTAGAAGGAGAACTCTGTTGGGTCTGTGCACAACTACATATCGATTAAATGAAAGCACATATGCAGGAGATAGCTTTAACTAGTGTATTCACATTGCAGTGTGAGAAAGCAATGCCGATGCATAGACAACACGGCATGCGCAGACAACAGATCAATATGTGGTGCTAAGGGGGGGGAGTCATTGCTCTAAAAGAAATACGTAGGTCCATACATTACAAACTCCATTCTTTATCTTGCTATTTCTCTCTCCCCTTTGCCCTCAGTAGAAGGAAGAGTAGATGAATTGGAAATAAATACTTCATCTCTATTCAGCTAATTTTAAGATGCTGTTATGTAGGCACACATATATATTACGATGGATGGTTGGCTTGTTACTGGGTAAAGGTTATAGCACAGATGTTTCATGGTGATGCAGAATATGTGCTTATTCTTAAAAGACTGTGACGATGTAATTGGAACAGCTTTCTGTGGGTGCGAAACACCAATATGGACTTGATGGACTGGTGATTGGTCTAATTCCTTCATGTAATGATGATAACATTTCACATATCCTTTCAGTGTACAAGCAGAAGTATTTCTTCCAACTTGTCACTACCCAAGTTCTCAAGGCGAGGTCATCACATCAGTGGGTGGTTCAGTACTCTTAAGTTCTCATGACTGGGAAATCGATCAACACTTTGTAAACTCCAGCAACACTTCAGATGAGTCATACACTGACCTTTGTAAGTTTGGCTTGATCTGAACCTTAGTCAATCCAATATCCACAGCCAAACATAACAATCTTCAGGTGCTTCTGGTCACGTTTGATGGGCATCCTTCCATCTGCATGAGATGTGGACCTTTCAGACTTCAACCAGGCTTCATTAAGCTCTGTCTCTCTACAATGTCTAAATTGTTTCTGTCATATGTGACAAATCTGAGACTGCCACTGGCTTATGGTGTAAGGTCATCTACAGCTCTGAAACCAGTGACTGTCACGTTGGCATGTTCTACAATGGCTAAAGATATCATTCACTCTGCTTTCAGTTATAGTTGTTTAGGTGCATATTGGCTGTTACAGTGGACCCACAATAACAAACTATATCCAGAGTCAGAGATTGACCACAGGTGGAAAATATACCTTAACCATATCATGGTTTTATTGACACCACAGTGAGAGAGAATGTGGTCCACATACAGGAAAGGTGTTCAATAAACAGCTTATTCCAACCCAAGGGACTTACTCTGCAGGTCTGTATTCATACTAATTGAGAAGCTTTGTGTTTCCTTGCATGTAGTGCATCTTAAATATCTTTTACACAGTAAAACACCATAAGGAGCAAGTCCATTGTGGACCAGACTAGTCACTCCTGGCTTCCTCCTTTCTTTTCCAGTCCTGATGAAGGGTCTCTGAACTGTCAGCTCATTGAAAAAAATGACTTTTTATTCCTCTCCATAGATACTGCCTGATCTGCTTAGCTCCTCCTGCATTTTGGGTTTGTTTGCTCACATAAAGAATGCTTGCTCTGCCATTCCTGCTCCGTCCTGAGAATGAATAACATTGCAGTAAACCTAAAATAAAGACCTGTCAGCAGTGAGTCATACGATGGGCCAAAATCCTTCTCATCAATATTACTGTATTTTTAACCAAAGAACAAGCAAAATCTCTTGCTATCTAATTCTCCCTCCCAAATCTTCACAGTCTAACATGGTTAAGCGGTTCAGGGCAGCATTGTTACAAAGCAAACCTTTGTAGACAACTGAATCAAAGTGTGTCTTATTGTGACGAGAGCCTTTGACCCAAAAGTTGGAGTATCCAAGGCTAAGATTGAGATGCAGTTTCAAACTGGATTGAGAATCAGAGCACCAAACAGACACTAGACGAAATCATGAGTAGGCTTACAATTGAGCACCGAACCTCATCTCAGGTGCTCCTTAAATGCTGAATCCTTGGTGCCCAAAACACGTTTGCTGATTAGCAGGACTATCCTGAATCTTTAAAGAGGTCGCGTCAGCTGTCCATAATCTGAGGAGTTAGAGTGTCTGAACCTCAGAAGCTGGCACGCATGGGTGCATGTGGTAACAGGACCCCCTTCCCTATGGCCAACTCCTGACAGGCCTGGCTGTGTGGAGAGACAATGATTGTAGTCATAGATGAGAACCAGATCCAAGATGTCCCTTTCAGGCACCCAGCACCTCTCCTCCAGTCCATGAGATATTGCTGAATCCCTCAAACAGTATACAAGTCCAAAATTTTCCTCATGGTGAAAACGCGTTCCCCAAAAACAAACCTGGGTGGTGATGGGGCCAATGGTGGTGGAGCTCAGGGGTTGGTGTAAATTGTAAATGTGGAAAGTGGGATTGATCGTGAGGGTCTTGGGGAGATGCAAGATGTAGGTCACTGGGTTAACTTTCCTGAGAATCCTGAAGGGTCCAACAAACTTGGACACCAATTTCCTGGAGTCTGCTTGGAGAGGCAAATCATGAGTGGACAACCAGAACTTCTGCCTGAGCTGTAAAGCAAGTCTCTGTCTTCTCTTTTAGTTCACCTTGGTCTCCTCTTTCTGGGAAAATCTCTCTTACTCTAATCCATTTTTGCTATCAGCATTGGATGAGATTGCAAGGACCCCAACCTCAGCCTCTTGTTCCAGAAAGAGTGGCAGAGAATACCCAAATTGGCATTTGAAAGGGGGCATCTCATGTGCCAAATGCTATAAAGTATTGGGGACGACCTCAGCCCATATCAAATGGTCGCTCCACTCATTCGGAGTTTCAGAGGCTAGGCACCTTAGACTTTTCAGATCTTGGTCCACCAGGTCCATTTGGCCTTTGGTCTGTGGGTGAAATCCAAAGAAAAGTCTGGCTGGTGCCCCAATCAGTTTGCAAAACACTCTCCAGAAATGTGATGTGAATTGTGGTCCACGAACCAACACAAGTTCCACCGGAAAACCATGGATCCTGAAGACAGAGTGCAGGACAATTTTGGCCGGCTCCACTGCAGATGGCAGTCCGACCAATGTGATGAATTTGCAGGCTTTTGAAAAACAATCCATTATTACCATAACGTCTTCCCCTTGGAAGGAGGAAGACCTGTGACAAAGTCCATGGAGATGTGTGTCCAGAGCAGGTAGGGGGTGGAGCGGTCAGGTACAGGGCTCTTTGCATCGGGCATACACCTCTCATGCCTGCATGTACTGACACACTTTCTTTGTCATGCTGGGCCATCAATACCTTCTCTTGATAAACTCAAGGGTCCTGGCAATCCCTAAATGAGCGGTCATTCTCGATGAATGTCCCCATTGGAGTACCTGGGACCAGATGGAACTAGGACAAACAGCTGACCCAGAGGACCATTCTTAGGAATCTCCCAGTGTGCTTGGGTCCTGCAAACAAGTGCATCGATTCTCCAACGAATTGGCGCTACCACCTTGGCTTGAGGCAAAATGGTGGTTGGTTGTAGTTCTCGTGCTGGTTCGTCAAAATGACAGGACAAGACATCTGGTTCTCCGACCAGAGGCCAAATCACAGTCCAAATCCTCATCTGTCTCCTCAGAAATTGGCAGCGAGGTATGACAAATGGTCCCTGTGCTCCTGGGACTAGGCTCCAAGATCTCTGTTTTGGAGCCCTTCACTTAGATAAGACCTGGCAACTGGATGCCCATAGTGCTTGGGCACCCATTTGGTTTTCCCCTGAACTGGAGATCTAGTTCCAGCGCATCTCTGACTGGACAATGTCAGGACTCACACAGGCCTATTGGCTTGGGCTGGCTTGTCTTTCCTTTAAGGCAGGACTGGGTTTCCTGAAGGCTCCAGGGTAGTCTGCTCCCTCGTCAGCTGCTGGTCTTGGGAGAGTCTGGGGGTCAGAACACCTTGCAAAAAAGATACCTTCTCACAGCGACAGGCCCATGGAGTGATCTTCCCTTCCTTCCAGTTCGTGGAAGGGTTATGCTAGTTCAGCCAAGGGTGTCTGAGGATCAGAGGTATGGAAGAAGACTCAGTGATATAGAAACTAATGTCCGCCGCATGATCCTCTATCCTCATCCACAAGACCAATGGATCTGCCCGAAACCAAAGGGACATCCATCCGAGACAGTAGCGAGCATGGGCTAACTCAATACCTGTCACATTACGCTAAGCCGATGGGCGGCCCCCAAGTCCAGGCAATTTCCAGCTGCCCCAGAGCCCAAAAAGGCATTGACTTCTCATCAGGTCATGCCCCAGGAGATTTCCACCGTCAGCGTGACACCAAAATCCATGCAGTTGGGTGTAGTGGCTGCTGGTGTCACAGTCCTCCTGACACTGGATGGTTTGAACAGTTCTCCTACAGCTGCAGCTTCGGGTCTTCGGCCCCCATGTGACCTGCTTCCCCGCAGTAATGGCAGCAACCTCAACTCCAATGCCGGAACTACTCTTGGGCGGAGATTCTTTTGTGGCCTATTTGTATGGGCTCATCGGGATCCTGAGCAGGAGACAGGCTGGTCATGGTTTGAGTTTGGGGCAGGGGTGTGGAAAAATGATGTGTTGAGTCTCTGCTCATGCTAGCCCTTTTCAATCTCTTGATGTTGTCCTACTTATGCACTGCCAGAGTACTATCGAGATGAATGGATTTGTTGATCAGAACCTCTAAGTCCTCAGCTGGTTCTCCCAAGGCAAGGGCATCCTTCAGTTCATCTTGGAGTCCGTGGCAGTACAGCGTGGTCAAGGCCTCGCCATTCCAGCCACTTTCTTGGGCCAAGGTTGGAAATTCAATCACATAGTCGGCTGCTGACCTTCCACCTATTGAATCTTCATCAGGCGTACTGAGTCTTGACTGGCTCCAATGGTGTGATAGAACGCCTTCCTCATGGCAGCTATAAATTCCTCCGAATACGAGTAAATCTCTGACCTCTATTCCCAGTGCGCGGTGACCCAGGCCAGGGCTCTTACAGTCAGAAGCGAGATAATAAAGGTCACCTTTTTGCACTCCAAAAGAAACCAGGATGGCTGGAGTTCAAATACTAATGAGCATTGCATGAAGGAACTGCTGCAAGAACCCGGATCACTGTTGAACCTCTCTGGGGTTGGAAGATGGACTGGCTCCACAGACTGATCAGCAGTCTCACACGAGCGACTTTGGCTTCCTCCCTGCAGGAGTCTTGAATTTTTTTTTTGCTATGGCTGGCCATAACTGACAAAAGGCCCCGATACCCCACTGGTTCCATGTTGGCTCAATCATACTGTGATGACGAGGATGGCTCGCAACACATTTCTCTGGAAATACCTTTAGAATTGCTTTCACTCTGCTTCTGTGGACCCTGAGACAATTTCTGAAGACGTTATGGGACCTGTTGTCTCTGCCATAAATGGAGCAGGAGGTGCCTGATGTGTGGGCATGCTGTAACTTCTGCCTTTCTGTGTAGCTCCATATTCTCCTGATGCATGGGTCCAGGCTCCTCACTGCCATCTCAGATGCTTCCTCTTCACCTTGAGTGGTCATGGGTTAGGGGTTCAGGAGTTTGTGGGGATATTGCAATTTTCAAGGATGTTTTAAAGATGATCCTCAATTTTTTTTCTTTGTTCTCCTTCTCTCTCCCTATGAAAGAGTTTTAAACAAATTGTTCGGAAAGCTGTCTGGGAGGGTATACTAGGTATACTAGCACTGGTTTTGTTTTTATTCCAGTGACTTGGAGGAACTCTCCAGTGCTTTGAGGTTCTGCAGTAAGCAGTCCAAATCTCAAATTAGACCATTTAAGAGAAGTCAATGTGGCACAGTACAGGAATTTTATGCCAGCTTTGGGATCTCATTCAAGTTCAAATTTATTGTCATTCTTCATTCATTCATTCATGTGCCTTGCCGTTAGGCGTGGGCGATCATGTCTCTCCATCCATCACGGTCCCTGACCCTCCGAATTGTAGTTGTTGCCTCCTCTGTTTCTAACCATGATGTTATTTCACCTATCACTGTCATTCTCTGTCTGCCTCTGCTTCTTTTTCCTTCCAGCTTTCTAGTTGTGTCCAAAGAATTTTGACTGCTGTTTTCTGTTTTTTTAAGTAATGCACGTTTCGTTTTGTTTTCGTTCTCTGTAGAGCTTCTTCATTGGTTATCCTGTCCGTATATGATATGCCTAGCATTCTTCTGAGGAACCACATCTCTACTGTTGTCATAAACAGTGTGTATTGGGTGGTAGCAGGATGTTCAAAAGTCTTGCAGCCTGGGGGAAAGAGCTGTCACTCAATTGTTCCCACTCTGCAGTGCCTTCCGTCTGATGACAGGAGATCAAAGAGATTGAGGGGTGGATAGGAGGGGTTCTTGATAACGCCGGGGGCTCTGCGTGAGATGAAATTTAGTTATTCCGCGTATAATCAGAGAGGAATTATTCTCCTCTGGGACTGCATCTACTTACAAAGGCCCCTGAGGGTTTAAAACAATTTAACTTTTTCAGTGCTAAAACCATAACACAAGCATCAACATAAGAGTATCAAACATACTGTGGGAGCAGAACTAGGCCATTTGGCCCATCATGTCTGCTCTGCTATTCAATCATGGCTCATTTATTATTCCTCTCAACTACATTAGCCTGCCTTTTCCCAGTAAACTTTGATGCCCTGACTAATCTAGAACCTGTCAACCTCTGCTTTAAATATACTCAATGACTTGGCCTCCACAGCCGTCTGTGGCAATGAATTCCACGGATTCACCAGCCTCTGGATAAAGAAATTCCTTATCTTTGTTCTAAAGACACATATCCACATATTGACATATTCACACATACAGACACATACACGGACACACATATGAACACACTCCACATACTCAATCACACACACATTCACATACACACACATACTCACACACACTCTCTCACTCACATACACACTCACACATACTCACACATTCACACACAGACACACACACGCACACAGACACACACACTCACACACACACTCACGCACACACACACTCACACACACACTCTCTCACTCACATACACACTCACACATACTCACACATTCACACACACACAGACACACACACACTCACTCACTCACTCACACACACTCACTCACTCAAACACACACACACTCTCTCACTCACATACACACTCACACATACTCACACATTCACACACACACTCACTCACTTGCACACACACACACTCACTCAACCACACACACACATTCTCTCACTCACATACACACTCACACATACTCACACACATTCACACACACACACACTCACTCACACACACACACTCACTCACATACACACTCACTCACTCAAACACACACACACTCTCTCACTCACATACACACACACATACTCACACATTCACACACACACTCACTCGCACACACACACTCACTCAAACACACACACATTCTCTCACATACACACTCACACACATTCACACACACACTCACTCACACACACACACTCACACATACTCACACATTCACACACACACACACACTCACACACACTCACTCACTCACACACACTCTCTCACTCACATACACACTCACATTCACACACACAATCACTCGCACACACACACACTCACTCAAACACACACACACACTCACACACACTCACTCAAACACACACACATTCTCTCACTCACATACACACTCACACATACTCACACACATTCACACACACACACACACTCACACAGACATACACACACTCAAACACTCACACAGACATACTCATACTCACACACACACACTCACTCTCACACACATACTCTCACTCACATACACACTCACACATACTCACACATTTACACACACACACAGACACACACACACTCACTCACTCACACACACTCACTCACTCACATTTCAGATGAGCATAATGGAGGCTTGTAGGTTCCATTTTTACCCAGTGATGTGTTATCCAATTAAATATTACAGGTGGTGGAGCTTTTAAATCTGTTCATGCCCCTGGAATTTGAAAAGCAGCCACAGAATAAAGTCTCAGCTCTGTACCCCTTGACTTCACAGGATACTCTACAAACACGTGTTAATATGAAAGAAACAGTGCAAATTTCTGTCTGAGTGACTGTGGGGAACACATGCCTGTGTCTGGAACTGTGACCGTGTGAGCTGTGAGCGTGTGTATGCGTGCACGTACACATCAACATGAAGAACAGTCTTCTACTTCTACAAAAACATCATAAATTGTAAACCTGGTCAGTAAGGTTCCTTTTCAGTGAACGTTGTTTCTTCTGCTGATCGAGGCGTTCCACATTGGAGGTTCAGGCAGTGGGAGGCTGAAACCTACTCCATGGTGTTCGGCTGCTCTGCTTTCTCATCAGCTGTGTCTGCAGCACACATCCTCTACTTCCTGCCTTGCTTGATGAGAAAGATTACTGAACAATTTCCTGCTTTACACGGCCTTTCGCCCCTTCCTTAACTCAGAGAAGTCAGAGTACTCTGCAAACTCAACAGCATTTACTACAGTCCATGACCTACTCACAGAATGGATATGTCATACAATAAAGGTATCTGTGTCATTGTTGATGTCATCCTTCAGCACGAAGTTATGCCAATCTATCTATATCAGGAAGTTGACATTTTTTATCATATTCCAAATACTTGATCAAAATCAGGCTGTTAGTCTTGCTGGAACACATCAAAGACTCATATTCCCAAAGCATGCCTCACAATCTCTGAGCATCCAAAAGGGTGTTTGAATCAATAAAATTATGTTGTGATTAGTCATTAATATAACATACGAACTTTGACCGACAAACTTGCAGAGCAAATTTTCACAAACAGCACAGAAAAGGGCCTAAACAACACTCACAACACGCTGGAGGAACTCAGCAGGTCGGGCAGCATCCGTGGAAACGAACAGTCAACGTTTTGGGCCGAGACCCTTCATCAGGACTGAAGAGGGAGGGGGCAAGGGCCCTATAAAGAAGGTGGAGGGAGGGTGGGAAGGAGAAGGCTGGTAGATTCCAGGTGAAAAGCCAGTAAGGGGAAAGATAAAGGGGTGGGGGAGGGGAGGCAGGGAGGGGATAGGCAAGAAAGGTGAAGAAGGAATAGGGGAACACACAATGGGTAGTAGAAGGAGGCAGAAGCATGAGGGAGGTGATAGGCCGCTGGAGGAGGGGGCAGAGTGAAACTAGGATTGGGGAAGGGAGAGGGAGCGAATTACCGGAAGTTGGAAAATTCAGTGTTCATGCCCAGGGGCTGGAGACTACCCAGACAGTATATAGAAACATAGAAACATAGAAAATAGGTGCAGGAGAAGGCCATTCGGCCCTTCGAGCCTGCACCGCCATTTATTATGATCATGGCTGATCATCCAACTCAGAACCCTGCACCAGCCTTCTCTCCATACCCCCTGATCCCCGTAGCCACAAGGGCCATATCTAACTCCCTCTTAAATATAGCCAATGAACTGGCCTCAACTGTTTCCTTGTGGCAGAGAATTCCACAGATTCACCACTCTCTGTGTGAAGAAGTTTTTCCTAATCTCGGTCCTAAAAGGCTTCCCCTTTATCCTCAAACTGTGACCCCTCGTTCTGGACTTCCCCAACATCGGGAACAATCTTCCTGCATCTAGCCTGTCCAATCCCTTTAGGATTTTATACGTTTCAATCAGATCCCCCCTCAATCTTCTAAATTCCGAGTACAAGCCCAGTTCATCCAGTCTTTCTTCATATGAAAGTCCTGCCAGCCCAGGAATCAATCTGGTGAACCTTCTTTGTACTCCCTCTATGGCAAGGATGTCTTTCCTCAGATTAGGGGACCAAAACTGCACACAATACTCCAGGTGTGGTCTCACTAAGGCCTTCTACAACTGCAGTAGTACCTCCCTGCTCCTGTACTCGAATCCTCTCGCTATAAGTGCCAGCATACCATTCACCTTTTTCACCGCCTGCTGTACCTGCATGCCCACTTTCAATGACTGGTGTGTAATGACGCCCAGGTCTCGTTACACCTCCCCTTTTCCTAATCGGCCACCATTCAGATAATAATCTGTTTTCCTATTTTTGCCACCAAAGTGGATAACTTCACATTTATCCACATTAAATTGTATCTGCCATGAATTTGCCCACTCACCCAACCTATCCAAGTCACCCTGCATCCACTTAGCATCCTCCTCACAGCTAACACTGCCGCCCAGCTTTGTGTCATCAGCAAACTTGGAGATGCTGCATTTAATTCCCTCATCCAAGTCATTAATATATATTGTAAACAACTGGGGTCCCAGCACTGAGCCTTGCGGTACCCGACTAGTCACTGCCTGCCATTCTGAAAAGGTCCCGTTTATTCCCACTCTTTGCTTCCTGTCTGCTAACCAATTCTCTATCCACATCAATACCTTACCCCCAATACTGTGTGCTTTAAGTTTGCACACTAATCTCCTGTGTGGGACCTTGTCAAAAGCCTTTTGAAAATCCAAATATACCACATCCACTGGTTCTCCCCTATCCACTCTACTAGTTACATCCTCAAAAAATTCTATGAGATTCGTCAGACATGATTTTCCTTTCACAAATCCATGCTGACTTTGTCCGATGATTTCACCGCTTTCCAAATGTGCTGTTATCACATCTTTGATAACTGACT
This sequence comes from Mobula birostris, assembly GCF_030028105.1. Classification (NCBI taxonomy): domain Eukaryota; kingdom Metazoa; phylum Chordata; class Chondrichthyes; order Myliobatiformes; family Myliobatidae; genus Mobula; species Mobula birostris. Next base: position 323,092 of record NW_027274039.1, on the reverse strand, counting down.
CCAGCAGTTTCCCCACCACCGACGTTAGGCTAACCGGTCTATAATTCCCCGGTTTCTCTCTCCCTCCTTTTTTAAAAAGTGGGGTTACATTAGCCACCCTCCAATTCTCAGGAACTAGTCCAGAATCTAACTAGTTTTGAAAAATTATCACTAATGCATCCACTATTTCTTGGGCTACTTCCTTAAGCACTCTGGGATGCAGACCATCTGGCCCTGGGGATTTATCTGCCTTTAATCCCTTCAATTTACCCAACACCACTTCCCTACTAACATGTATTTCACTCAGTTCCTCCATCTCACTGGACCCTCTGTTCCCTACTATTTCTGGAAGATTATTTATGTCCTCCTTAGTGAAGACAGAACCAAAGTAATTATTCAATTGATCTGCCATGTCCTTGCTCCCCATAATCAATTCACTTGTTTCTGTCTGTAGGGGACCTACATTTATATGAGGTGTTGTTCCTCCAACCTGAGTTTGGCCTCATCATGGTGGTAGAGGAGGCCATGTATGGACATATCCGAAAGGGAATGTGAAGCAGAGTTGAAGTTAGCCCTTTGAGATGATGCTGACCAACAACAACCCAATTACACTAATCCTCATTAATCATAAGATCTGTTCTCCCCACATTCTCATTAATTCCACCAGATTCAACCAGCGATCAATTAACTGAGCAACCCATGCTTCCTTGGGAATTGAGATGAAACTGCAGCACCAGAGGAAAACTCATGAAGTCATAGAGAGAAAGTCCAAACTTCCCACAGACAGCAGCAGAGCTTGCGAACAAACCCGGGTGTTTAATGTAGTGAGGCAGTGACTCTACCCACTGCACCACAGGGTTCACATGGTCACAGGGAGAACGTGCAAACTCCACATAGACAGCACCAGAGCTTGGGATTGAACTGGCCCTTTTGAGGCAGTGGCTATACATTGGTGGCGGGGGGTGGTGGGGGAGTCACATGGTCACAGGGAGAAAGTGTAAACCCCACACAGCCAGTGGGTCTAGCCAGTGTACCATGATGGAGGTAGGGGGTGCGGTATAACATGGTCACAGAGAGAATGTGTAAACACTACACAGTGTCAGAGATCAGGATAAAACCCAGGTCTCTGAAACAGTGACACAGAGACTTGACCATTTGTGCTGTGCAAAACAACATCACTGATCATAGAAAAAATGGGCCTCAGTACTGGGGATATTGGTCTGGAATGTGGGCCTCAGTACCGGGGACGTTGTTTTGGAATATGGGCTCATTACCGGGGATAACACACATCAAAGTTGCTGGTGAACGCAGCAGGCCAGGGAGCATCTCTAGGAAGAGGTACAGTCGACGCTTCAGGCCGAGACCCTTCGTCAGGACTAACTGAAGGAAGAGTTAGTAAGAGATTTGAAACTTTCAAATCCCAATGACGACATAAAGTGGAGAAGGGGCAGTTGAGGTGGTCACAGAAACCAAGAATACACATGCATCTGACACACAGCTGCCCTACATAAATAGTGGAAGGAGCACCTGATGACTTGGAGAGGCAGATCTTGCCCCATCTGTTCACCCCACAAAGGCCTCACCTGTCACCAATGACAAGAGGTTACCTGAGAAGGAAGGAGGATGATAGCTTTGTGATTTTGGTTGGAGGCTGAAGATTCTAGAAGAGGAGGAAACACTCACAGGGCAGTGAGAAAGATTGAACCTCCCATCAGTGCTGTGAAATGGTTACTGACTTGAGAAAATTTGCAGACGCACACAATGCTGCAGGAACTCAGCAGGCCAGGCAGCATCTATGGAAAAGAGTCAACAGTTGAGACCCTTCATCAGGTCTCTAAACACTGGCCACTCTGAACATCTCCTGATTTCCTGTGCAGGGTACAAGAGTTGTTCTGAGGTGCTAGCTGATGAAATATGTAAATCAGCTACCTAAAAATATCAACAAGGATACCAAAAGTTCTTTTTCAGAGTAAAAGAGAGGTGAGAGTGGATATTGGACCACTGGAAAATGACACTGGAGAGGTAGTAATGGTCACAAAGAAATGGTGGACAAACTTAATGAGTATTAAGTATTTTGTGTCAGTCTTCACTATGGAAGACATGAGCTGTTTGTGTATCACTAGATTCTTGAAAGATCCTTACTACTACTGGTTGTAATGGTTTTGGAGGACTGGAAAATTACAAATGTCAATCCACTTTTCAGGAAGGGAGGGAGGCAGAAGATAGGAAATTATAGGCCAGTTAGCCTGACTTCAGTGGCTGGGAAAGTGTTGGATTTGATTATTAAGGATGAGGTTTCAAGGTACTTGGAAGTGCATGATGAAGTAGGCTAAAATCAGCATGTTTCTTTAAGAGGAAATCTTGCCTGAAAAATCTGTTGCAATTCTTTGAAGAAATAACAGGTAGGATAGACATAGTAGTGGATGTTGTTCACTTGGATTTTCAGAAGTCCATTAACAAGGTGCTAGATATGAGGCTGCTTAACAAGATAAGAGGTCATAGTAGTACAAGAAAGTTACCACCATGGATATGAGATTGGCTGATTGGCAGGAGGCAAAAGTCAGAATAAGATGGACATTTTCTGGTCGGCTGCCGCTGACAAGTGGTGTTCCACATACGTTGGTTATGGAACCACTTCTTTTCAAGTTATATATCAATGATTTGGATGATGGGATTGATTGGCTTTGTGGCCAAGTTTGCAGTTGATATACAGATAGGTGGAGGGGCAGGTAGTATTGAGGAAGCAAGGAGGCTGCAGAAGGAGTTGGACAAATTGGGAGAATGGGCAAAGTACTGGGAGATGGAATATAGTGTAGAGAAATTTATGGTCATGCACTTTGTTTGAAGGAATAAAGGTGAAAAAGGAAGTGAGAGTTGATATTGGACCACTGGAAATGATGCTGGTGAGGTAGTAATGGGGTGACAAAGAAATGACAGGTGAACTTAATGGGTACATTGCATCTGTCTTCATTGTAGAAGACATTAGCAGTGTGCCAGAGGTCTGGGGGTCTCAGGGAACAGGAGTGAGTGCAATTGCTATTACAAAGGAAAATGTGCTAGGCAAATTCAAAGATCTTAAGGTGGATAAGTTACCTGGACCAGATGGACAACATCCCAGAGCCCTGAGAGAGGTTGCTGAAGGGATAACAGATGCATTGGTCATGATCTTTCAAGAATCACTTGATTCTGGCATAGACCTGGAAGACTGGAAGATTGCAAATGTCACTGCTCTCTTTAAGAGGGGAGGAAGGCAAAAGAAAGGAAATTATAGGCCAGTAAGCCTAATCTCAGTGGTCGGGAAAGTTTTGAAGTCTATTATTAAGGATGAAGTTTTGGAGTTTTATGATAAAATAAGTCAAAGTCAGCATGGTTTCTGTAAAGGGAAATCTCAGAGGTTGGGAAAGTGTTGGAGTCTATCATTAAGGATGAGGTTTTGGAGACTAATGATAAAATAAGTCAAAGTCTGCATGGTTTCTCTGAAGGGAAATCTTACCTGACAAATCTGTTAGAGTTCTTCAAGGAAGTAACAAGCAGAGTGGACAAAGAAGAGGCAGTGGATGTCATTTACTTGGATTTTCAAAGGCATTTGATAAAGTGCCACACACAAGGACGCTTAACGAGATAAAATCCTATCGTGTTACAGGAAAGATACTGATATGGATAGAGGAATGGCTGACAGGCAGGAGGCAGCAAGTGGGAATAAAGGGGGCCTTTTCTGGTTGATTGCCAGTGACTAGTGGTGTTTCTCAGGGGTCGGTATTGGGACCGCTACTTTTCACATTGTTTGTCAATGATTTGGATAATGGAATTGATGGCTTTGTGCCAAAGTTTGCGGATGGTACACAGATAGGTGCAGTGGTGGGTAGTGCTGAGGAAGCAATGCAATTGAAGCAGGAATTAGACAACTTGGAAGAATGGGCAAATAAGTGGCAGATAGAATACAGTGTTGGGAAATGCATTTCAGTAGAAGGAACAATACTGCCCACTATTATCTAAATGGTGAGAAGGTTCAAACATCAGAGGTGCAGAGGGACTTAGGAATCTTCGTGCAGGACTCCCAGAAGGTTGATTTGCATGTTGAGTCTGTGATAAAGAAGGTAAATGCAACGTTGGCATTTATTTCAAGGAAAATAGAATATTAAAGCAAGGAGATAATGCTGAGCCTTTATAAGACACTATTCAGGCTGCACTTGGAATGTTGTCAACAGTTTTGGGCCCCATATCTCAGAAAGAATGTGTTGTCATTGGAGAGAGTCCAGAGGGGGTTCACGAGTATGATTCTGGGAATTAAAGGGTTAACATATAAGGATTGTTTGGCAGATTTGAGCCTGTACTCACTGGAATTTGAAAGAATGTAGGGGGATCTCATTGAAACCTACCGAATGTTAAAAGGACGATATAGGGTGGATGTGGAGAGGATGTTTTCTATGGCAGGGTATCCAGAACTAGAGGACACAGACTCAAAATTGAGAGGTGACTTTTTAGAATAGAGGTAAGAAGGATTTTTTTTTTTAGCCAGAGAGCAGTGGATCTGTGGAATGCTCTGCCACAGTCTGCAATGGAGGCCAAGTCCGTAGGTATGTTTAAGGTGGAAGATGATCATTTCCTGATCAGCAAGGCTATCAATGCATATTGTGAGAAGGTTGAGTGGGATCTGCGATCAGCCATGATGGAATGGCAGAGCAGACCCGATGGGATGAATGGCCTCATTCTGTTCCTAAGTCTTATGGTCTTCGGGACTAATTTTTAAATGTTGACAAAATGCAAAACTCAGAGGTGCAAAAGGACTTGGAAGTCCTTGTGTAGTATTCCCTAAATGTTAACTTGCAGGTGGAGTCTGTGGTAAGGAGAGCAAGTGCAATGTTAACGTTCATTTCGAGAGAACTACAATATGAGTAAGGATGTAATGATGAGGTTTTATAAGGCATTTATTGGACTGTACTTGCAGTATTGTGAGCCTTTTTGGGCCCCATGTAAGGAAAGATGTACTGGCATTGCAGGGGAGGTTCACAGGAATAATGAAAGGGTTAATATATGAGGAGTGTTTGATGGCTCTGGGCCTGTATTCACTGAAGTTTAGAAGAATGAGAAGTATATATATCAAATATTGAAAGGCCTGGATAGAATGGATTTGAAGATGCTTCCTATAGTGGGTGAGCCTAGGATCAGAGGGCACAGCCTGAGAAGAATTTTTTTTTATTCAGAGGGTGGTGAATCTGTAGAATTCCTTGCCATGGACAGCTGTGGAGGCCAAGTCACAGAGTGTATTTAAAGCAGAGATTGATAGATTCTTGATTAGTAAGGGTTTCAATGTTACAGGGAAAAGGCAGGAGAATGGGGTTGAGAGAGATAATAAATCAGCCATGATGGAATGGTCGAGCAAACTTGATAGGTCGAGAGGTCTAATTCTGCTCCTCTGTCTTATTCTCTTATTATCTTATGGCAATAAAGTTCTCTAAATATTGTTCTTTCGGACATTTCTGAGAAATACATTCTGGATCTACAATATAGAAATGCATCTTCCTGAACCCCCTTCTGGTTTGAGCAAATGTACCAATTGTTACCATGGCACAAACAGCCAGAGACTTCACTCCTGTGAAACGTCCTCTGATATGTTTTCCCTTTTCCCTTGCAGAATCTCGGTGCTTCTCCTCCTTCACACAAGCCACTTGTTGATTCTGTTAAGAGGCGTTTTTTGTGCAAATGGCCTTTCACCGAGATCATACTGTGGAAATTCAGCTGAGGGGTTCCTGTCATTGTTTAGGAAGATGCTGCTATTGTCCAGTTGTGTGCACTTGTGCAGATAATTCCTGTCCATGACTCTGTAACTTAATGACACAGACACTCCTAAAGCTGACCCCAGGGAACCACTGACTCCTGCCCCCACCCATGCTTCCTGTCAATGTTGTGCTGGAGTGAGGTAGCATTGCTCTGTGGTATAAGCAGTGAGCTTGCTAAACGAGCAAGTCACGCATACGTTGAAGCATTAAACAATCTAAGAGCCGGAAGTGTATGTGGCTTTAGTGTGTTATTGTCAGAGAATAACTTGACTGCAAGTACTGCCATAGATTAATGGCCTATGCCTGGACCTGTTTAATGGGAACTCAGCTTCACTGTGCCTCTCTGGCTACTGAGACAAAGAATGACTTCACTTGGTTTCTGACAACCACATTTGTTGGTGATCTGAACAAGAAGTTTCTGTGCATGTATGTTAGAGCTGATAAAATTCTTTTTAGTGCTCAATTTGGTTACATAGAGTCAGAGAGAGTCACAGTGGAGAAGGTCCATCAGCCCACTGTCCATACCAGTGACCCATTCATAGTATTCCTACCTGAATTCCAGTGTTTATTCTCCTCACATTCCCATCAACTTCCCTCAGATTCTATCATTGCCTACCATGCCCAGGGTGAGAACTTAATCTACCAGCCAGTGTGGGAGGAAACTGGAGCATTCAAAGAACATCTGTGGGGACTCAGGGAGAACATGCAAACTCCACATAGAAAGCCCTCCAATTTTAGACTATCCTATACTGGGAAAAAAGACTGACCATCCATTTTATACATCCCCTTATGATTTTACAAACCTCTAAAACAGAGGTTCCCAACCTTTTTTTTATGCCATGGACTCCTACCACTAACCTGAGCTCTAGGTTAAAACCCCCAGCTCTATGAGGTCATTCCTCAGGAAAATATCCCTGTCTATCCAGTCTTTCCTTTTAAGTGAACACTTCCAGTTCTGGTAACATACTTGTGAGTCCTTTTTCATCCTTTCCAGTCTCATTGTATCCTTCCTACAAGTGGGTGACCAGAACTGCGTGCAATGCTTGCGGTGCATTTTCACCAGTGACTTGTACAGCCAATATACATGATGATCCAACTTCTCTACTCAGGGTCCTGAATAACGCATGCCCAAAGCTTCCTTCACTGCCCCGTCTATCTAGATAATAGGAGCAGCTTCTGTTCTCCACCCCTCTGACCCTGGGGTAAAATCCAGAAGGAGCCAGAAATTTACCAGTCCACATCTCCAACAAGCTCAGTGCAATTGTCCTGGTGACTTTAATATTCCCAAGTTCCACCTTCCTTTCCAGCTCCATCTATTTCTGGGATGTTGCTGCTGAAAGCAAATGAAAGTATCTGTTGAGTTCATTTGGAGCAACACACACAAATATCTGTTGGATGCATTTGCCTTTTTATGGTCCATTATCAATTACTCAGACTTGCTTTCTAAGGGAACAATGGTCTCTTTGTTAACACATAGTCTTTAAATAGTTTAAGTTCTCACTACTTGTTTTTACATTTCTGCCTATCTTTATCTTGCACTCTCATTTTCCTTCCATATTTTTAAATTGTTGTTTGCCATTTTTTCATATGTTGTCCAATTTTTTGGTCTGCTATAGTCTGTGCAAATCTATACCTTCTCTTTACATTTGATATTATCCTTAGCTTTACAGGAGTCCTCTTATTGTGTTCTTTATGATTACTGAAATATTTGCCACTGCATCTTGATTGACTTATCCTCATTTTGGCTTCCTTTGCCTAATCGCCATCTATATCAGAATACAGATGCGGCTTCAACGTTCAAAATGTGATTGGACAGATACTTGGATGGGAAAGGCATGTGGCAAGCACTTAGGGTTGGTGCAGGTTGACCTCACCATGGGCATGGATAAGGTGCTGAAAGGACTGTGCTGACTGATTCTATGGATCTAAAATGTCTCATCATAATCACTGAACATCTGACAAGGTATGAGAAGTTGCTTTCACCCTGTTTGTCTGGGTGGTTACTGTTAGGGTGCGCATATATAGTTTCACAAATAGCTTCTTGCTTTTAAACTGGCCATGGGCTGATTCAGCTTTTGGGAAGCTTTTAAAATCCAATAAAAGGCAACTGAAAAAGCTATAAGAAGGGAAAAGAGAAAATATGAGGGCAAATTAGCTGATAATATAAATCAGGATACTAAAAGTTTTTTCAGTAATATAAAGAATAAAAGGGAGGTGAGAGTTAATATTGGACCACTGGAAAATGATGCTGGTGAGGTACTAATAGGGGGGCAAAGAAATAGCAGATGAACTTAGTGGGTACTTTGCATCTGTCTTCAGTGTGGAAGATACTAACTGTATGCTGGAGTTCTGTGAGTGTCAGGGAGCAGGAGTGAGTGCCATTTCTATTACAAAGGAAAAGGTGCTCGGCAAACTCAAAGGTCTTAAGGTGGATAAGTCACCTGAACCAGACGGACTACGTCCCAGAGTCCTGAGAGAGCTTGCTGAAGAGATAACGATGCATTGGTCATGATCTTTCAAGAATCATTGATTCTGGCATAGTCTCAGAGGACTGGAAATTTGAAATGTCAGTCCACTCTTTAAGAAGGGAGGAAGACTCAAGAGAGAAAATTAGAAGGCCAGTTAGTCTAACCTCAGTGGTTGGGAAAGTGTTGGGGTCTATTATTAAGGATGAAATTCATGGGAACTTAGAGACTAATGATAAAATAAGTCAATCGGTGTGGTTCTGTAAATGGACGTTTTGAATGTCAAATCTGTTAGAATTCTTTGAGGAAGTGACAAGCAGGGTGGACAAAGGAGATGTCAGTGGATTTTCAAAAGGCATTTGATAAGGTCCATCACATGAGGCTGCTTAACAAGGTAAAATCCTATGGTGTTACAGGAAAGATACTAGCATGGATAGCAGAATGGCTGACAGGCAGGAGGCAGCGAGTGAGAATAAAAGGAACCTTTACTGGTTGTCTGCCAGTGACTAGTGTTATCCCTCAGTTGTCAGTATTGGGACCGCTACTCTTCACATTGTTTGTCAATGATCTAGATAATGGAATTGATGGCTTTGTGCAAAATTTAGGGACAATACAAAGGTAGGTGGAATGGTAGGTAGTACTGAGAAAGCAGTACAATTGCAGCAGGACTTACGCAAATTGGTAGAATAGGCAAAGGAGAGATGGAATACAGTATTGGGAAATGTATGATAATGCATTTTGGTAAAAGGAACAATAGTGCAGACTATTATCTAAAAGGGGAGATGGTTCAAACATCAGAGGTGCAGAGGGACTTAGTCCTTGTGCAAGAATTCCACAAGGTTAATTCACAGGTACAGTAGAGTCTGTTAAAGAAGACAAATGTAACATTGGTATTTATTTCAGGGGGTAGAAAATATAAAAATAAGGAGATAATGCTGACTCTTTATAAGACACGAGTCAGGCCACACTTGGAGTATTGTCAGCAGTTTAGGGCCCCATATCTCGGAAACAATGTGTTGTCATTGGAGAGAGTCCAGAGGAGAATCACAAGGACAATTGCAGGAATGAAGGGGTTAATATACAAGGGGCATTTGGCAGCTTTGGGCCTATACTCTCTGGAAATTAGAAAAATGTGGGGATCTCATTGAAAGGACTAGATAAGGTGGATATGGAGGTAATGTTTCCTCTGGTGGGGGTATCCAGAACTCGAGGGAACTGCCTCAAAACTGAGGGGTGATCTTTTAGAACAGAGGTAAGGAGGAATTTTTTTTAGCTAAAGAGTCATGCATCTGTGGAATGCTCTGCCACAGACTACAGTGGAGGCTAAGTCCATGGGTATATTCAAAGTGAAAGTTGATAGATTCCTCATTGGTTGGGGAATCAAGGGATATGGTGAGAGGGCAGATGATTGGGATTGAATGGGATCCGGGATCAGCCATGATGAAATGGCGGAGCAGACTGATGGGCTGAATGGCCTAATTCTGCTCCAATGTCTTATGGTCTTGTGGATATATGGAGTCTGCTCAGCCATTCATTCATAGCTGATCTGTTATCCCTCTCAAGCCCATTGTTCTGACTTCTCCTCGTAACCTTTGAGGCCCTGACTAACGAATAACCTATCAACCTCCACTTTAAATATACCCAATGGCCTGGCCTTCACAGTCATATGTGGCAATGAATTCCACAGATTCACTACCCTCTGGCTAAAAAAATTCTTTCTCATCTCTGTGCTAAATGATGTCCCTCTATTCTGAGGTTGTGCCCTCTGGTCCTAGACTCCCCCATTATAGAAAACATCCTTTCCATATCCACTATATCTAGGTCTCTCAATACTTGATAGGTTTTATTGAGATCTTCTCTCATTCTTCTAAACTTCAGTGAGTACAGACCCAGAGCTAGCAAATGCACTTCATCCCTTAACCCTTTCATTCCATGGACCATTCTTGTGAATCTCCTCTGGATGCTAGCACATCCTTTCTTCGATAAGTGGCCCAAAATTTGCACATGATATTGCAAGTGCAGACTGACTAATGCCTTAAAAAGCTTCAATTATATCCTTGCTGTTATATTTTAGTCCTCTCAAAGTGTATTTATTTATTTATTCATTCATTGAGATGCTTCTTAGATAGTATGCTGCCTCCCAGGTGCCAGGGTAAGGGATGTCTCAGATGAGATCCAAGGCATTCTCAAGGGGGAAGTCTTGGTACATATTGGCACCAATGATATACTGTAGGTAAACAAGGTGAGGAGGTCTTGAAGAGAGAGTTTAAGGAGATACATAGAAAGCTGAAAAACAGGACCTCCAACGTTGTAATCTCTGGATTGCTGCCAGTGTCACACGCCATTGAGGGTAAGAACAGGATGGCTTGGCAGTTGAATGTGTCCCTGAAAAACTGTTGCAAGGGGCAAGGCTTCAGATTTATGTATCATTGGGATCTCTTCTGGGGAAGGTAGACCTGTAAAAAAGGACAGCTTAAATCTGAACCTTAGGGGACCAATATCCTTGCGGTTAGGTTTGCTAGAGTCGTTCAGGAGTGGCTAAACTAACTTGGCAGGGGCAAGGGAACTGGAGTGGTAACATTGAGGAAGATGTAGTTGGATTACAAATCGAGGCAGTGTGTAGTGAGAGTCCTAACAAGGAGAGTCTGATGATAGGGCAAAGTTGCAGTCGGACAGGCAGGAAAGCAGAAGGAAAGGCTTTACTCTGTTGGTAAAAAATGAAACCAAATCATTAAAAGAGGTGACATAGGGTCAGAATGTGTTGAATCATTGTGGATAAGGTTAAATAACCATCAGGGGTAAAAAGCCCCTGACTGGAGTTCTATACAGATTTCAAAACGGTAGTGGAAGTAAGGATGTGGTCTACAAATTATGACAAGAGATAGAAAAGGCATGTCAAAAGGGCAATGTTACAATAGTCATGAGGGATTCAATATGCAGGCAGATTGGGAAAATCAGGTGGTACTAGATTCTAAAGGTGGGGGGGCATTTCGAGGATGCCTATGAGATGGCTTTTTTAGAGCAGCTCATAGTTGAGATTACTGAGGGATAAGACCATAAGACATAAGAGCAGAATCAGGCCATCTGGCCATTGAGTCTGCTCCACCATTCTATCATGGCTGATCTTTTTTTTTAAATCTCTTCCTCAACCCTAGATCCCAGCCTTCTCCCATAACTTTTAATGCCATGTCCAATCAAGAACTCTTCAATCTCTGCCTTAAATACACTAAAGAACCTGGCCTCCACAGCTGCACATGGCAACAAATTCCACAAATTCACCACACTTTGGCTAAAGAAATTTCTGTACATCTCTGTTTTAAATGGATGCCCCTCTATCCAGAGGCTGTGCCCTCTTGTCCTAGACTCTCCCACCATGGGAAACATCCTTTCCACATCTACTCTGTATTGGCCTTCCAACATTCAAAAAGTTTCAATGAGATCCCCCCTCATTCTTCTGATTCCAGCGAGTACAGACCCAGAGCCATCAAATGTTCCTCGTATGATAACCCTTTCATTCCTGGAATCATCCTTGTGTCCCTCCCCTGGACCCTCTCCAATGCCAGCACATCTTTTCTAAGATGAGGGGCCCAAAACTGTTCACAATACTCAAGGTGAGGCCTCACCAGTGTCTTATAAAGCCTCAGCATCACACCCTTGCTCTTGTATTCTAGACCTCTTGAAATGAATGCTAACATGGCATTTGCCTTCCTCACCACCGACTCTACCTGCAAGTTTGCCTTCAGGGTGTTCTGCACAAGGATCTGCATCTCAGATTTTTGGATTTTCTCCCCGTTTAGATAATAGTCTGCACATTTATTTCTACGACCAAAGTGCATGACCAAGCGTTTTCCAACATTGCATTTAATTTGTCACTTTCTTGCCTTTTCTCGTAATCTGTCTAAGAACTTCTGCATCCTACCTGTTTCCTCAACACTACTTTCCCCTCCATCAATCTTCATATCATCTACAAACTTGATCAGCTATTCTGGATTGGGTGTTGTGCAATGAACCAGAATTGTTGAGAAAGCTTATGGTAAAAGAACTCTCCGGAGAAAGTGATCATAATTTGATCAAATTCACCTTCAAATTTGAGAAGGAGAAAATAAAGTCAGATGGATCAGCCAGCATGGTTTCCTTAAGGGAAAATCTTGCCTGATGAACCTGCTGAAATTCTTTGAGGAGATTGCACACAGGATAGATAAAGGGAATATAGTAGATGTTGTATATTTGGACTTTCAGAAGCCCTTTGGCAAGGTGTCACACATGAGGCTGCTTACCAAGTTAAGGGCCCATTTTTTTATAGGCATCTGTTGTCTCATGAGACCATGGATTCGTGCCTTAGAAAGCTTCCAGGGCGCAGGCCTGGGCAAGGTTGTATGGAAGACCAGAAGTTGCCCATGCTGCAAGTCTCCCCTCTCCACACCACCAATGTTGTCCAAGGGAAGGACATTAGGACCCATACAGCTTGGCACCGGTATCGTCGCAGAGCAATGTGTGGTTAAGTGCTTTGCTCAAGGACACACACGCTGCCTCAGCCAAGGCTCGAACTAGCAACCTTAATCACTAGACAAACGCCTTAACCACTTGGCCATGCGCCAACACAGGGGCCCATGGTATTACAGGAAAGTTACTGGCATGGTTAGAGCATTGGTTGATTGGTAGGAGACAGCGAGTGGGAATAAAAGAATACTTTTCTGGTTGGCTGCCAGTGACTAGTGGTGTTCCACAGGGGTCAGTGTTGGGATTTTTTTTAATGGTGTATATCAATGATCCAGATGATGGAATAGATGACTTTGTCGCCAAGTTTGCAGATGATACAAAGATCGGTGGAGGGTCAGGTGGCAGTAGTCCTTCAGATTCAAAAAAGACACTGTGTGATGGAGTTTGAAGTGGAACAGCCGTTGCACAGGGGCAATCCTACTCTCCCGGCAGAAGAGACCTTGATCCAGTGGCAGGGACAACCGTTACGGCCGGAGGCCTCTCCTGCTGCAGTGGATGACCAGGACGTCTAAGTGTCTTGCCGTGCTCTTAGCACTCGACAACACCTGCTGGGCCTGCCTTCTTGACCGTTGGACCATTAATCGGTCTCCTCCGCTCAATCTGCCAAGGCCAGAGTTCACACACTGGGATAGACAGATCCCCTTCCTCACTGAGGATTGAAGACCCATCGGCTACCCTCAGCTGGTTTGGCCCGTCTGCTGAGACGGATTCTCTGCAATGACAATACATCCTTTCTGAGATATTGCGTGCAAAACTGTTGACAATACTCCAAGTGCAGGCTGACTGGCATCTTATAAAGGCTCAGCATTATCTCCTTGATTTTATATTCTATTCCTCTTGAAATAAATACCAAGATTGCATTTTCCTGTTTTACCACAGTCTCAACCTGTAAATTAACCTTCTGGGAGTCTTGCACAAGGACTCCTAAGATCCTCTGCACCTCAGATGTTTGAATATTCTCCACATTTGGATAGTCCGCACTATTGTTCCTTTTACCAAAATGTACGATCATACATTTCCCAACACTGTATTCCATCGGCCACTTTTTGCCCATTCTTCCAATTTGTCTAAGTCCTGCTGCAAACACATTGCTTCCTCAGCACTACCTACCCCTCCACTTATTTTCATATCATCTGCAAACCTTGCCACTAAACCATCAATTCCATTATCTAAATCACTGATAAATAATGTGAAAAGCAGCAGTCCCAATACTGACCCCTGACAGAGCAGAATCGATTTGCCAAATGGCCTAATTTGGTTCCTATGTTTTATGGTCTTATGGTCTTGTAAGATGAGTTACAATGTAAAAGGTGGACAAAATCGAAAACGGTGAATACAGGACTAAAGGTGATATATTTGATTGCACACAGTATATGGAAAAGAAGGATGAACTTGTAGCACATTTGCTGATTGGCGTGCATCATTTTGTAGCCATCACTAAATCATGGCTGAAAGAAGATTATAGCTGGGAAATTAACGTCCAAGGATACACATTATATTGAAAGGACAGGTAGGAAGGCAGAGGGGGCAGCTCTGTTGCTCTTTTGCTCTGTTGGTAAAAATTGAAATCAAATCATTCGAAGGAGGTGACATGGGGTCAGAAGGTGTTGAATCATTGTGGACAGAGTTAAAGAACTGAAAGGGTAAAAAGACCCTGATGGGAGTTGTAAACAGACCCCCAAACAGTAGTGAGGATGTGGTCTGCAAATTACCATGAGAGATAGAAAATGCATGCCAAAAGGGCAATGCTACAATTGTCATGGGGGATTTCAATATGCCGGTAGATTGGGGAAATCAGGTTGGTGCTGGATTCCAGAAGGGGGAATTTCTAGAGTGCCTATGATATGGCTTTTTAGAGCGGCTCGTGGTTGAGCCCACTAGGGTATCAGTTCCTCTAGACTGGCTGTTGTGTAATGAACCGTTCGAGCTCATAGGACTAGATGTTTCAATCCCTTTGATATGCAGGGCCATAGCATAGAGAGCTTGAGGTGGGACTTGGTGGGTGGCAAATGCTCCCAGAGGTCATCAAGAGGACATCTCCCTTCTTAGATGTTTCATCAGTTTAAGCCCACTACATCTCCAGTAGGCTCAACAGTGCCACCGGGCATACCAGGTGCACCCCCTTCCAATCTTGCCACCCATGGGTCATTTTAGGACTCAGCTGCCGTCACTCCTCTTCACCCATAACCAGTGGCTGCTTCGCTCAGCTGCCTCTGAGAATTCAGCTGGCCCTGGCTACGGACTCCCAGTCCCTTCAGCAAACTAACCACGGAAGTAGCCACAAATCCTCTGCATCCGACCAACCTCTACTGGGAAACTCTGCATCTTCCATCCACGCATAAACTGCAAATGTCTTTCCACTCTTCAAGAAGGGACAAAGGCAATATAGGCTAGTTAGTCTGACCTCAGTGGTTGGGAACAGGTTGGAGTCGATTATTATGATGAGATCTCAGAATACTTAGAGACACATGATAAAATAGGCCGTAGTCAGCATAGTTTCCTCGAGGGACAAATATGTTGTAATTCTTTGAAGAAATAACAAGCAGGATAGACAAAGAAGAATTAGTTGACGTTATGTACTTGGATTTTCAGAAGGCCTTTGACAAGGTGCCACACTTGAGGTTGCTTAACAAGCTACGAGCCCGTGGTATTACAGGAAAGATTCTCACATGGATAAAGCAGTGGCTGATTGGCAAAGGCAAAGAGTGGGAATAAAGGGAGCCTTTTCTGACTGGCTGCCAGAGTTCTTCAGAAGTCTATGTTGAGACAATTCTTTTTACATCATATGTCAATGCTTTGCATGATGGAATTCGGAATCACAATCAGAAATAGGTTTACTATTACTGATATGTGTCGTGAAATTTGTTAACTTAGCAGCAGCAGTACAATACAATACATGATAAGATAGAAAGAAAAAAATAAATAAGTAAATTAATTACAATAAGTATATATATTTATTAAATAGATTAAAAATAGTGCAAAACAGAAATGGTATATTAAAAAAGTGAGGTAGTTTGCGTGGGTTCAATGTCCATTTAGGCATTGTATGACAGAGGGGAAGAAGCTGTTTTTGAACAGCTGTGTGTGTGTCTTCAGTCTATTGTACCTCCTTCCTGACAGTAATAGTGAGAAGAGGGCATATCCTGCATGATGGGGTTTCTTAATAATGCACGCTGCCTTTCTGAGGCATCACTCCTTGAAGGTGTCTTGGATACTATGAAGGCTAGTATCCAAGAGATGGAGCTGACTAATTTTACAACTTTCTGTAGCTTTTTTCAGCCCTGTGCAGTAGCCCTCCACCATACCAGATAGGGATTAGCCTGTCAGAATGCTCTCTATGGTACATCTATAAAAATTTCCGAGTGCTTTAGGTGACAAACCAAATCTCCTCAAACTCCTAATGAGATATAATCACTGTCTTGCCTTCTTTACAGCTGCATCAATATATTGGGACCAGATTAGATCCTCAGAGATCTTGACACCCAGGAACTTGAAATTGCTCACTCTCTCCACTTCTGATCCCTCTATGAGGATTGGTTCGTGTTCCCTCATCTTACCCTTCCTGAAGTCCATAACCAGCTCTTTCGTCTTACTGATATTGAGCACAAGGTTGTTGCTGCGATGCCACTTAACCAGCTGGTATATCTTGCGCCTGTACGCCCTCTCATCTCCATCTGAGATTCTACCAACAATGGTTGTATCATCAGCAAATTTATAGTTGGTATTTAAGCTATGCCTAGCCACACAGTTATGTATATAGCGAGAGTAGAGCAGTGGGCTAAGCACACACCCCTGAGGTGCTCCAGAGTTGATCATCAGTGAGGAAGAGATATTATCTCCAATCCGCTTGGATTGTGGTCTTCCAGTTAAGAAGTTGAGTATCCAATTTGCAGAGGGTGGTTCAGAGGCCCAGGTTCTGTAGCTTATTAATCAGGACTGTGGGAATGATGGTGTTAAATGCTGAGCTATAGTCAATTAACAGCATCCTGACATAGGTGTTTGTATTGTCCAGGTAATCTAAGGTCGCGTGGGGAGCCGTTGAGACATGCCTGCAGTAGACCTATTGTGGTGAATAGGTAAAATGCAGTGGGTCCATCTGCTTGCTGAGGCAGCAGTTAATTCTAGCCAGGAACAAGCTCTCAAAGCATTTCATCACCATAGATGTGAGTGCTACTGGACAATAATCATTAAGGCAGCTCACTCTACTCTTCTTAGGCACTGGTATAATCATTGGCTTTTTGAAGCAGAAGGAAGCTTCGGACTGTATCAGTGAGAGGATGAAAATGCCCTTGAATACTCCTGCCAGTTGGTTGGCACAAGTTTTCAGAGCCTTCCCAGGCACTGCATTGGTGACTGCCAACTTGTGATGGTTCACACTCCTGAAAGACAGCCTGACATTGATGGCTTTGTTACAAAGATAGCAGATGATATGGAGATAGGTGGAGGGGCAGATAGGTTTGAGGAGGTAGCAAGGCTGCAGAATGACTTGGACAGATTAGGAGAATGGGCAAAGGAATGGCAGATGGAATACAATTTCAGGAAGTGTATTCCACTTTGGTAGAAGAAATGAAAGGGTTGACTCTTTTCGAAATGGAGAGAAAATACAAAAAACGGAAGTGCAAAGGGACTTGGGACTCTTTTGCAGGATTCCCTAAAGGTTAATTTTCAGGTTGGGTGTGTTAGCATTCATTTCAAGAGGACTAGAACATAAAAATAGGAATGTAATGGTGAGGCTTCATTGGGAGTATTGTGAGCAGTTCTGGGCCCCCTATCTTAGAAAGAATGTGCTGAAATTGTGGAGGGTTCAAAGGAGGTTCACAAAAATATTTCCAGAATCGAATGGCTTGTTATATGAAGAGTATTTGATGTTTCTGGCCTGTATTCACTGGAATTTAGAAGAATGAGGGGTGACCTCAATGAAACCTATTGAATGGTGAAAGTCCCTGACATAATTGCATGAGGAGAGGATGTTTCCTGTGGTGGGAGAGTCTAAGACTGGAAGACACAGCCTCAGAATAGAGGGGCATCCTTTTAGAATGGAGATGAGGAGGAAATTCTTTAGCCAGAGAGTGGTAAGTCTGTGGAATTGTTTGCCACTACCAGCTGTGGAGGCCGTTTTTATGTATATTTAAGGCAGAGATTGATTGATTCTTGATTGGTCAGGACATGAAGGGATATGGGGAGAAGGCAGGAGATTTGGGCTGAGTGGAAAATTGAATCAGTCATGATGAAATAGTGGAGAATCGATGGTCCAAATTGCCTAATTCTGCTCCTATATCTCATGTTTATCATGGTTGTGCACAAAGAACATGTTGGGCACAAAAAAAATGGACTGCACAGGGAAGAAAAAAAGACAAAAAGTCAAGTTGCAGTTTCAAAAAGAGCACTAATTTGCATGCTGCTGATGAAAAGGCTGATAATGATGAGATTGGCACAGGACTGAGTGCCCTGGAGATATACAATGTGCAAACTGACAATAGACGAGCAATATGGCTAACACTAGAAGTGAACGACAAATTAATTAAAATGGAATTGGGCATCGGCTCAGCTGTTTCAGTCATTCCACAAAAAGATTTGAACAGCATTTCAAAGATATTCAACTGAACAACGCAGATATCAAACTCAGAACTTATTTTGTAGAAAAGATAACCCCTCTAAGAATGACATTGATAACAGTGAACTTGTAATGAGTTCTCCAGGCCTGTGCGGGGTGCCAGAGAGCACTGGCTCTGTGGTTTTAAGAACAGAATCACTTTAATATCACCAGCATATGTCAGGAAATTTGATAAATTTGGAGCAGCAGTACAATGCAATACGTGATAAATATAGAAAAAAGTAATTTCAGTAACTATACATATGAATATTAAATAGTTAAATTAAACTAGTGCAAAAACAGAAATAAAATGTAGTGAGGTAGTTTTCATGAGTTCAGTGTTCATTTAGAAATTGGATGGCAGATGGGAAGAAGCTGTTCCTAAATTACTAAGTGCATCACTTCAGGCTTCTGTATCTTCTTCTTGATGGCAATAATGAGATGACGACACATCCTGTGTGGTGTGTGTGTCCCTAATGATGGATACTGCCCTCATAAAGCACCACTTCTTGAAGATGTCTTGGACAGAGGCTAGTACCTATGATCAGCTGACTAATTTTACAACTTTCTCACGGGAGTGGGGAGAAGATAGCGGCACGATGGCAGCGTGCGCAGCCCCTTCGGTGATGATATCTGTTATCTGTCAAGTAAGGGGCCATGCACAATTCTGATTTGATGGAGACAGACGTAAGAGTACAGAGGAATATCTGGAAAACTTCTGAAATGCCCACTTCACTACCGCTGCTACCGTGTGGTAACCGGAATCTCTGGAGCAGAAGGCCCCGAATCCTCGGCTTTGCGTGTTTCAGCGGCCGGGGAGAGGTCGAAGGCGCTCGGCAGAGGATGGCACTCGGGAGGCTATATCAGAGAGGCTAGTCGGAAGCTTGAAGTTTTTGGACGGATGGACTCAGTGCCGGCTGTGGTTGGCAGCTTCCAAGGTATCGGCAAGTTGACAGTGCCTGGAGGTTTATGGCAGGGAGTTTCTCCCTTTTGCCACCTACTATCGGGGACTCGGAGTCAATCGACTCGGGACTTTGAGACTATTTTTTACTGTGCCCATGGTCTGTTCTTTATCAAATTATGATATTGTTTTGCCTGCTGTAACTATATGTTATAATTATGTGGTCCTATCAATGTTAGTCTTTGGTCTGTCCTGTTTTCCGTGATATCACTCCGGAGAAATGTTGTATCAGTTCTTAATGCATGTATGCATTTCTAAATGACAATAAAAGAGGACTGAGTGTTCTCATAATCTAATCGAAAATTTACGAGCTTTTTGTTCTTGTGCGTTTGCACACCCAAACCAGCTGGCGATGCAGCCGGTCAGAATGCTGTCCATGGTACATCTGTAGAAATTTTCAAGTGTTTTAGTTGACAAACCAAATCTCCTCAGACGCTAATGAAATATAGTCGCTGTCTTGCCTTCTTTATAGCTGCATCAACGTGTTGCATCCAGATTAGATCATCAGAGATCTTGACACCCAGGAACTTGAAATTGCTCACTCTCTCCATTCCTGATCCCTCTATGAGGATTGGTTTGTGTTAAACATAGAACATAAAACAGTCCAGCACAATACAGGCCCTTCGGCCCACAATGTTGTACCGACCCTTAAACCCTGCCTCCCATATAACTCCCCACCTTAAATTCCTCCATATACCTGTCTGGTAGTCTCTTAAATTTCACTAGTGTATCTGCCTCCACCACTGACTCCGGCAGTGCATTCCACGCACCAACCACTCTCTGAGTAAAAAACCTTCCTCTAATATCCCCCTTAAACTTCCCACCCCTTACCTTAAAACCATGTCCTCTTGCATTGAGCAGTGGTGCCCTGGGGAAGAGGCACTGGCTATCCACTCTATCTATTCCTCTTATTATCTTGTATACTCTATCATGTCTCCTCCCATCCTCCTTCTCTCCAGAGAGTAAAGCCCTAGCTCCCTTAATCTCTGGTCATAATGCATACTCTCTAAACCAGGCAGCATCCTGGTAAATCTCCTCTGTACCCTTTCCAATGCTTCCACATTCTTCCTATAGTGAAGTGACCAGAACTGGACACAGTACTCCAAGTGTGGCCTAACCAGAGTTTTATAGAGCTGCATCATTACATCGCGACTCTTAAACTCTATCCCTCGACTTATGAAAGCTAACACTCCATAAGCTTTCTTAACTACCCCATCTACCTATGAGGAAACTTTCAGGGATCTGTGGACATGTACCCGCAGATCCCTCTGCTCCTCCACACTACCAAGTATCCTGCCATTTACTTTGTACTCTGCCTTGGAGTTTGTCCTTCCAAAGTGTACTACCTCACACTTCTCCGGGTTGAACTCCATCTGCCACTTCTCAGCCCACTTCTGCATCCTATCAATGTCTCTCTGCAATCTTTGACAATCCTCTGCACTATCTACAACACCACCAACCTTTGTGTCGTCTGCAAACCTGCCAACCCACGCTTCTACCCCCACATCCAGGTCGTTAATAAAAATCACGAAAAGTAGAGTCTCAGAACCGATCCTTGTGGGACACCACTAGTCACAACCCTCCAATCTGAATGTACTCCCTCCACCACAACCCTCTGCTTTCTGTAGGGAAGCCAATTTGGAATCCACCTGGCCAAACTTCCCTGGATCCCATGCCTTCTGACTTTCTGAATAAGCCGACTGTGTGGAACCTTGTCAAATGCCTTACTAAAATCCATGTAGATCACATCCACTGCACTACCCTCATCTATGTGCCTGGTCACCTCCTCAAAGAACTCTATCAGGATTGTTAGACATGATCTGCCCTTCACAAAGCCATGTTGACTGACCCTGATCAGACCATGATTCTCTGAATGCCCACAGATCCTATCTCTAAGAACCTCTTCTAACTGCTTTCCCACCATAGACATAAGGCTCACTGGTCTATAATTACCCAGACTATCCCTACTACCTTTTTTGAACAAGGGGACAACATTCACCTCCCTCCAATCCTCCGGTACCATTCTCGTGGACAACGAGGACATAAGGATCCCAGCCAGAGGCTCAGCAATCTCTTCCCTTGCCTTGTGGAGCAGCCTGGGGAATATTCCGTCAGGCCCCGGGGATTTATCTGCCCTAATGTATTTTAACAACTCCAAAACCTCCTCTCCCTTAATATCAGCATGGTCCAGAACATCAACATCACTCATATTGTCCTCACCATCATCAAGTTCCCTCTCATTGGTGAATACTGAAGAGAAGTATTCATTGAGGACCTCACTCACTTCCACAGCCTCCAGGCACATCTTTCCATCTTTATCTCTAATCGGTCCTATCTTCACTCCTGTCATCCTTTTGTTCTTCACATATTGAAGAATACCTTGGGGCTTTCCTTTACCCTACTCACCAAGGCCTTCTCGGGCCCCTTTCTTGCTCTTCTCAGCCCCTTCTTAAGCTCCTCTCTTGCTACCCTATATTCCTCAATAGACCCATCTGATCCTTGCTTCCTAAACCTCATGTATGTTGCCTTCTTCCACCTGCCTAGATTCTCCACCTCACTTGTCACCCATTGTTCTTTCACCCTACCATTCTTTATCTTCCTCACTGGGACAAATTTATCCCTAACATCCTGCAAGAGATCCCTAAACATCGACTGCATGTCCATAGTACATTTTCCTGCAAAAATGTCATCCCAATTCACACCTGCAAGTTCTAGCCTCACAGCCTCATAATTTGCCCTTCCCTAGTTAAAAATTTTTCTGTCCTCTGTGATTCTATCCTTTTCCATGATAATGTTAAAGGCCAGGGAACAGCATTCCTTTGCCTTACCCTTTCTGAAGTCCACAATCAGCTCTTTGGTCTTGTTGACGTTGAGTGTCAGGTTGTTTCTATGACACCATTCAACTGGCTGGTATGCCTCGCTGCTATACGCCCTCTCGTTGCCACCTGAGATTCTACCAATAATGGTTGGCAGAATACCTGAATTGATTACTCGCTGTTTAATTACAGTTATTAATGCATAGATTTTAGTAAGGTGTGTGACAAAGTCCCTAATGGAGGGCTAATCAGTGATGATTAAGATGCAATGTGTCGACGGTGAATTGGCTGTTTGGGTTCAGAACTGGGTTGCGCATAGAAGAACGAGGGTAGTGGTTGATGGGACTTATAAAAGCTGGACGTCTGTAATTAGTGAAATTCCACAGGGATCTGTGCTCTGACCTTTGCTGTTTGTGATGTATATAAATGACCAGCATGAAAATGCCACGTGCCAGTGAGGGTAAGAATACGATGATTTGACAGGTAAATACGTGGCTGAGGAACTGGTTCAGGGGTCAGGGGATCAGATTTATAGATCTTTGCGATCTCTTCTGGGGAAGGTATGACATGTTCAAAAGGTATGTGTCACACCTGAACCAGAGTGGGGTACAATATCCTTGCGAACAGGTTGGCTAGAGTTGTTTGTGTGGCTTTAAACTAATTTGGCAGGGGAATGGGAACTGAAGCGATAGTGCTGAAGATAAAGAAGTTGGGTTACAAACAGAAGCAATGTGTTGTGAGACTTGTTAAGAGAGGCTGATGACAGCACAAAATTACAGTCAAGAGGATGAGTTGCAATGTAAAAGGCGGACAAATGTTACAGCAGTGAATATGGGACCAAAGGTAATATAGTTGACTGCGCACAGTATATGGAATAACGTCAATGAACTTGTAATACAGCTACGGATTGGCAAATATGATGCTGCAGGCATCACTGAATCATAGCTGAAAGAAGATTATAACTGGGAACTTTATGTCCAAGGGTAGACATTGAATGA